>NW_026015445.1:0-41020 GCF_020379485.1 Brassica napus | reverse complement strand
CGTCAACCTTCTCAACTCCTCTTCTCGACATGCTACTTCATAGTGTATTGTTCGCTATTAAGTTCTGAGTCGTAGGTTTTTTCGATCTCGTACTTTCATATTCCTCCGTTACAGAATGTTGTCGCAGACTCACTAGCTAATTCTGCTTTCAAGTCTGTTGAATCCCTCCTTGGGAGATACTATCTTATCTTTATTATGAATTAGTTTGATCAAAAAAACAAAGTGATTCATTCTGGTTTGATTGGAACGACGAAGAAGCTGTTCTATTCCCAACTGAGAAACTGGAATCACCTGATTAGAAAGTGGGGATAACTTCTTCCATCAACTCCTATTAGATTATTCAACTTCCTGGTTTTCTCCACCCTTTATGTATCCATCAAGCTTCTACCAAGTGATTCATCCTGGTTTGATTGGACGACGAAGAAGCTGTCCTATTCCCAAACTGGGAACTGAATCACCTGATTAAAGTGGGATACTTCTTCATCCCAACTCGTATGAGATTTATTCAACTTCTGGTGTGTTCTCCACCATTTTATGTATCCAATCAAGCTTCTTCAAGTGATTCATCCTGGTTTTGATTGAACGACGAAGAACCTGTCCTATTCCCAACTGGGAAACTGGAATCACCTGATTTGAAAGTGGGATAACTTCTTCATCCCAACTCCTATAGATTTATTCAACTTCCTGGTGTTTCCCCACCACTTTATGTATCAAATCAAGCTTCTTACAAAACTGATTCATCCTGGTTTTTGGATTGGAACGACGAAGAAGCTGTCCTATTCCCAAACTGGGAAACTGGAATCACCTGATTTGAAAGTGGGATAACTTCTTCATTCACCCAACTCCTATGAGATTTATTCAACTTCCTGGTGGTTTCTCACAACACTTTATGTATCCAAATCAAGCTTCTTACAAAGTGATTCATCCTGGTTTGATTGGAACGACGAAGAAGCTGTGCTATTCCCAAACTGGAAACTGGAATCACCTGATTAGAAGTGGGATAACTTCTTCTTCCCAACTCCTATGAGATTTATTCAACTCCTGGTGTTTCTCCCAACCCTTTATGTATCCAAATCAAGCTTCTTACAAAGTGATTCATCCTGGTTTGATTGGAACGACGAAGAAGCTGTCCTATTCCCAAACTGGGAAACTGGAATCACCTGATTAGAAAGTGGGATACTTCTTCATCCCAACTCGTATGAGATTTATTCAACTTCTTGGTGTTTCTCCACATTTTATGTATCCAAATCAAGCTTCTCAAAGTGATTCATCCTGGTTTGATTGGAACGACGAAGAACCTGTCCTATTCCCAAACTGGGAACTGGAATCACCTGATTGAAAGTGGGATAACTTCTTCATTCCAACTTCTATGAGATTTATTCAACTTCCGGTGTTTCTCCAACCTTTATGTATCCAAATCAAGCTTCTTACAAAGTGATTCATCCTGGTTTGATTGGAACGACGAAGAAGCTGTCATATTCCCAAACTGGGAAACTGGAATCACCTGATTAGAAAGTGGGATAACTTCTTCATCCCAATACTATTAGATTTATTCAACTTCTTGGTGTTTCTCCACCACTTTATGTATCCAATCAAGCTTCTTACAAGTGATTCATCCTGGTTAATAGGAACGACGAAGAACTGTCCTATTCCCAAACTGGGAAACTGGAATCACCTGATTAGAAGTGGGATAACTTCTTCATCCCAACTCCTATGAGATTTATTCAACTTCCTGGTGATTCTTCTCCACCAACTTTATGTATCCAAATCAAGCTTCTTACAAAGTGATTCATCCTGGTTTGATTGGAACGACGAAGAAGCTGTCCTATTCCCAAACTGGGAAACTGGAATCACCTGATTAGAAAGTGGGATAACTTCTTCATCCCCACTCCTATGAGATTTATTCAACTTCCTGGTGATTCCCACCACTTTATGTATCCAAATCAAGCTTCTTACAAAGTGATTCATCCTGGTTTGATTGGAACGACGAAGAAGCTGTCCTATCCCAAACTGGGAAACTGGAATCACTGATTAGAAAGTGGGATAACTTCTTCTTCATCCCAACTCTTATGAGATTTATTCAACTTCCTGGTGTTTCCCCCACTTTATGTATCAAATCAAGCTTCTTACAAAGTGATTCATCCTGGTTTGATTGGAACGACGAGAAAGCTGTCATATTCCCAAACTGGGAAACTGGAATCACCTGATTAGAAAGTGGGATATTCTTCATCCCAACTCCTATGAGATTTATTCAACTTCCTGGTGATTCTCCACCATTTTATGTATCCAAATCAAGCTTCTTACAAAGTATTCATCCTGGTTTGATTGGATTGACGAAGAAGCTGTCCTATTCCCAAACTGGGAAACTGGAATCACCTGATTTGAAAGTGGGATAACTTCTTATCCCAACTCCTATGAGATTTATGTTGAGATGAGAGAATAAAGAGTTGATATATTGAGAGAGGAAGAGGATTGAGAGACAGTAACTTTGGAGTTACCACAGTAACTTTGTTTTACTGTTAACTAAGGTAAAGCTGGAAAGTTACCCTTGGCTCACATTGGAGAATAAGCCACGACCAAGAGCTGTCTTGATAAGGGGAAGCAGTCTGGATAAGGTTCCTCAATCTAGAGAGGCTGGAGACAGGCTGTAAAGTAGACAGCATCTAGTAAAAGTGCACAAGATCAAGCATGTGAAGACTCCATTGCTGTTTGATGGCCTCTTTGACTACACATGCTTATCCTCTACCTTATTATTGATTCGAAATTGTTGTCTCTCTCATATATATGTTGTAAACCTCATCTTGATTAATAATGGAGTTTTGAGTCTCTCTCTCTTAAGTCTCTCTCTTGTTCTTAATCTCCAATCTCTTTAATTCTCAGATTAAACTTAATCACTCTTTAAATCACAAAATCTAATATGGTATCAGAGCCAGGTTCCTTTAAAAGGAGAGAGTGATTTCGTTTTTCTAAATGTTCTTGAGTGTTCTTGAGTGTTCTTGAGAGTTCTTGAGATTTTTTCAGAGCTAGATCCTTTAAAAGTCAAGTTTGTGTCTGTTGGTGTTTCTTTTGGAGAGTCAGCTTCAAGGGAGTCCCTTTAGGTGTTTGACAGGTCAGAAGATTGGGTCTAGCTTGTGGTTCAGCAAGGCGTGAAGAGAAGGAAGAGAGAGGGAATGAGTGGGGGTGGTTCTCACAAATGAAAACAACTCTGAAAAGGTGTGGAGTTTGGAGAAACCATGAGAAGGAAGAGTCTTTGAAGGGTAAAGCTGCTGAGAAAGATCAGACAGCAAGAGAAACAAGTGGAAATTGCTTTAGTCTTGAAGAAAGTACACTGCTTGAGAAGATTGAAGATGTTTATGAGAACAAGATCAGTCTTAGGAGAGTGTATGAAGTCAAGAAGGTGATTAGTGAAGGTAAACCAGGAAGAGAAGAGTTCAATAACCATGTGAGGAAGCTACAACATTTGTGGGTTGAACTACAAGGGTTGAGATCCCATGTGGATGGGGATACTACACAGAGCAAGAGACGGTCTTGAAGCTCTTGGCGAGCATGGAGTCATCATATGGGTGGCTGGTGGAGATGGTTCTAAGAGGGGAACAGCTTCCGGAAATGGAAGAGATCTGTGTGCTTATAAGAAGGGCGTATGAGATAATGAGAGATGATGAGAGGCTAACCATGAGTAGGAGTGAGAGCTCATGGAAGCCAACTGGGAGTAGGAGTGAGAGCTTCCAGAAGCTAACCATGAGTAGGAGTGAGGCTCATGGAGGCTAACCGGGAGTAGGAGTGAGGGCTTCCGGAAGAAGAGGAGGTGCAGAATGCTATCCAAAGCTTCTATCAACATAGGAAAGGGTAGAAAGAGAGTTGTGGGAGAGTGTTCTTACTCAGCCTACATGGGGGAATCAGTAGAAGACAGTGGGGTGTTAAGAGAGCAGGAGAAAGGGAGTGGAGCTGATGATCGCATCACCAGGAAGGAATGGAGAGTGTTCATGGAACATGTACAAGCCTTAGCAGCAAGCAAGAAGCATGCTATACAATCCGGAGCTTCTAAACCCATGGTGATTGATTCTGGAGCAAGTCATCATATGATCAGTGATAGGAGGCTTATAAGTGAGATCAAGGCTGCAACAGGGAGTGTTAGGATAGCTAATGGTGCTATGATCCCAATAGAAGGAGTGGGAAAGCTCAAACTGTTTGAGAAGGACACGGCTGCCTTCTACATGCCTCAGTTCACTTCAAATCTATTATCTGTGAAGAAAGCTACCATTGATCTTGATTGTCAAGTAGTATTCAGACCTGATGAAGTTGAGTTTCAAGATTTGAAGACTGGGAGAGTCATTGGCAGAGGAGACAGCAAAATCAGCTATACCACCTCGACTTGGCTAAGACCTCTAATCCCTTTGATTCTATTTGCTTGAGTAGTACTGCTGAGAAGATTGATAGTATTACTTGGCATGCTAGATTAGGACATCCTCATGCTCGTGCCATTGAATTGATAATCCCTAATATGTCATTCAATCACTTGGATTGTGAAGCATGCATATTAGGAAAGCATTGTAGGACTGTTTTCCCAACATCTAAGACTACTTATGAGCATTGCTTTGATCTAGTTCACTCGGATGTGTGGACCGCTCCATGCATGTCTAGAGACAGCCATAAATACTTTGTGACATTCATTGATGAGAAGTCTAAGTATACATGGCTCACATTGCTTCCATCTAAAGATAAGGTGCTAGAAGCGTTTATGAACTTCCAAGCATATGTATCTAATCAATACAATGCTACTGTGAAGGTACTGAGATCAGACAACGGAGGTGAATACATCAGCAATGCCTTCAAGAGTCATCTAGCCAAGCATGGGATTGTGCATCAGACCAGTTGTCCCTACACACCACAGCAGAATGGTGTAGCTGAGAGGAAGAATAGGCACTTGATGGAGGTTGCTAGGTCGATGATGTTTCATGCAAATGTCCCAAAACGTTTTTGGGGAGATGCTGTACAGACTGCTTGCTATCTCATCAACCGGGTCCCAACCAAGATACTGAAGAATCTGTCTCCATTTGAGGTGCTGAATAAGAGCAAGCCTTTTATTGATCACCTACGGGTATTTGGGTGTGTATGCTATGTCATGACTCCAGGAGAACAGAGAAACAAGCTGGAGGCAAAGAGTACTAAGGCTATGTTCATTGGATACTCTATCACTCAGAAGGGATACAAGTGCTATGATCCTGAAGCAAGGAGAGTGATGGTATCTAGAGAAGTGAAGTTTATTGAATCAAAAGGGTATTATGAAGAAAAGGAGTGGGAAAATCTGAAGGATTTGTCTCAAGCTCCATCTGATAGAGCAACAACACTGAGGGTGCTGTTGGAGAAGCTAGGGATAGGGTTATCCCAGGATCAGGAATCTGGAAGAAGAGAGTCTTCCAATCCGACTAGTGAAGCTGAAAGAACAACTCCTCTTGATCATGAGAGGGGGAATGGAACTGAATCTCATGAGCAAGTGCAAAATCAAGATTCAGGCCAGCATAATCAAGAGGTGACACAGGAAGTAGAGAGTGGTGCTCAGTCTAGTGGAGATGGGCAAAGAGAGTCTACTGGCTCAGATGAGAGTGGTACTCAGTCTAGTGAAGGAGATGGGTCAAATGAGAGTGGTGCTCAATCAAGTGAAGATGGGCAAGAGCCACAAGAAGAACAAGTTCAGGAGCTAAGGAGGAGCACAAGGGTGAAGAGAGATGCTTCCAACTGGGTAAACACGAGAGTGTACTACAATGCCCAGGCTGTGGAGCATCCTTCTCAAGCTATGTGTTCCTTTGCAGAGTTTCCGGACGAGCATACAGCCTTCACAGTAAGCTTGGATGAGAGCTATATTCCAAGGACATATGAAGAAGCTATGGCTTTAAAGGAGTGGAGAGATTCAGTTGCTGATGAGTCCGGAGCCATGATTAAGAATGAAACATGGTATGAGAGTGAGCTGCCTAAAGGGAAGAAGGCAGTGACTAGTAAATGGGTGTTCACAATCAAGTTTCATCCTGATGGAAGAATAGAGAGGCGCAAGTCTAGGTTGGTGGCAAGAGGATTTACTCAGACATATGGTGAGGACTATGTTGAGACCTTTGCTCCTGTGGCTAAACTTCATACTATCAGGATTGTATTATCTTTAGCTGTGAATCTTGAGTGGGATTTGTGGCAAATGGATGTGAAGAATGCATTCCTTCAAGGAGAGTTGGAAGATGAAGTATACATGCATCCACCACCAGGTCTTGAACATCTAGTAAAGAAGGGTAATGTGTTGAGGTTGAGGAAAGCTATCTATGGTCTCAAGCAGTCTCCAAGGGCGTGGTACAACAAGTTGAGTACTACACTGAATGGGAGAGGGTTCAGAAAGTCAGAATTGGATCACACTCTCTTTACCCTAACCACCTCATCTGGTATTGTGGTATTGCTTGTGTATGTGGATGATATCATCATCACAGGCAGTGATAAGGAAGGCATCAAGGCTACAAAGGAGTATCTCAAGGCAAGCTTTGAGATTAAAGACTTGGGGGAAATGAAGTATTTTCTTGGGATTGAGATATGCAGATCAAAGGAAGGATTGTTTATGTCTCAAAGGAAGTATGTGATTGATCTCTTGAAGGGAGCAGATGCCTATGGAGGAAAGACAGCCAAGATGCCAATGGAGGATGGTTACAAGGTTCCACGTGAGGGGGAGATTGAGGATAGCAAGCCATTCCATGATCCTAAGCTGTATAGGAAGCTAGTGGGGAAGTTGATTTATCTTACCATTACTAGACCTGATGTGTGCTTTGCGGTGAATCAAGTCAGTCAACACATGCAAGTTCCTAAGGAGCACCACTGGCGGATGGTGGAAAGGATCTTGATGTATCTGAATGGAACTACTGGTCTTGGAGTATGGATGGGATGTAACAAGAGTACTGAGGTTGTAGGCTACTGTGATGCAGATTGGGCTGGGGACCGAGCAGACAGAAGATCAACCACAGGCTATTGTACATTCATTGGTGGTAACTTGGTCACTTGGAAGAGTAAGAAGCAGAAGGTAGTGTCTTGTTCCAGTGCTGAGGCCGAGTATAGAGCAATGCTGAAGCTTACAAATGAGCTAGTGTGGATAAAAGGGATTTTGAAGCATCTGGAGATTATTCAAGCAACGCCAATGACAATGCATTGTGATAATCAAGCAGCTATCCACATTGCATCTAATTCTGTGTTCCATGAGAGAACAAAGCACATTGAGGTTGATTGTCACAAGGTGAGGCAGATGATGATTCTTGGGGTGATTCTACCTTGTTATACTCGGAGTGAGGATCAGTTAGCAGATGTGTTCACAAAGGCAGCAAGGCAAAAGACAATGGAGTCCATACACATCAGGTTAGGACTCATTGATCTCTCGCCTAAGGGCTAGTCTATACACTCTCCTGATCATGTGATCTCTACTCTTTTTCCTCATTAAGGTTTTGTCCCAATGGGTTTTCTTTAATGAGGTTTTAATGAGGGAGATCTCATGGTCCTTCCAAGCTTGACTTGTTCCACATGGTCAAGCTTGAGGGGGAGTGTTGAGATGAGAGAATAAAGAGTTGATATATTGAGAGAGGAAGAGATTGAGACAGACAGTAACTTTGGAGTTACCACAGTAACTTTGGTTTTACTGTGGTAACTAAGTAAAGCTTGGAAAGTTACCTTGGCTCACATTGGAGAATAAGCCACGACCAAGAGCTGTATGGATAAGGAAGAGCAGTCTGGATAAAGTTTCCTCACAGCTAGAGAGGCTGGAGACAGGCTGTAAAGTAGACAGCATCTAGTAAAAGATGCCAAAGGGATCAAGCATGTGAAGACTCCCATTGGCTGCTTTTGGATGGCTCTCTTTGACTACACATGCCCTGAACCTCTACCTTATCTGATTGATTTCGAAATTGATTGTCTCTCTCATATAAGTATGTTGTAAACCTCATCTTGATTAATTAATGGAGTTTTGAGTCTCTCTCTCTTAAGTCTCTCTCTTGTTCTTAATCTCCAATCTCTTTAATTCTCAGATTAGACTTAATCACTCTTTAAATCACCAAATCTAATAATTTATTCAATTTCCTGGTGTTTTCTACAACACTTTATGTATCCAAATCAAGCTTCTTACAAAGTGATTCATCCTGGTTTGATTGGAACGACGAAGAAGCTGTCCTATTCCCAAACTGAGAAACTGGAATTACCTGATTAGAAAGTGGGATAACTTCTTCATCCCAACTCCTATGAGATTTATTCAACTTCCTGGTGTTTCCCCACCATTTTATGTATCAAAATCAAGCTTCTTACAAAGTGATTCATCCTGGTTTGATTGGAACGACACAGAAGCTGTCCAATTCCCAAACTGGGAAACTGGAATCACCTGATTTAAAAGTGGGATAACTTCTTCCTCCCAAATCCTATGAGATTTATTCAACTTCTGGTGATTCTCCAACACTTTATGTATCCAAATCAAGCTTCTTACAAAGTGATTCATCCTGGTTTGATTGGAACGACGGAGAAGCTGTCCTATTCCCAAACTGGGAAACTGGAATCACCTGATTAGAAAGTGGGATAACTTCTTCATCCCAACCCCTATGAGATTTATTCAACTTCCTGGTGTTTCTACACCATTTTATGTATCAAAATCAAGCTTCTTACAAAGTGATTCATCCTGGTTTTATTGGAACGACGAAGAACTGCCTGAGATTTTTATAAGGATTCACTCTAGGTGTGTATGAGAAAGTGTTTAGGAGAGTTTATATGAACAGATTTGAGACTTAGGAGTATGGGGAGAGATTTAGAGTATGAAAGAGACTAGGTAACGAGATTAAAGAGACTGAGAGACTTAGAGAATAGATTAGAGACTTAGTATCAAGAACAGACTTTCATAGAACATGAAGGAGAAGGGTTTCCCCCTTACTCACTTAAGTGTTTACAATCACATATACAAGGCTTTTATATGCCTTTACATTTCACTCATAAACCCTACATCCTAAGGCTGTAAATGATGAATAAAATGAATGGACAGGATGAGAGTAGACAGGTCCTGGTCTTCTTAGTGCAAGCTGGACAGGATAGGCGCGCCTTGACTGAATGGAGGGAGGAGATAGCTTCATTTGAATTACACGGCTAGGATGGATCCGTGAGTGACTAAGGCTGTAAAGGTAAAGCTCCTTTCCCTTTCCAGCCTGTCTCTTGACTCATCTGATCCTAAGGAATATTCCTCTCCTCCCTTAGCTTCCAACGGTCACATTTCTTCAAGCAAGCCACGCCCTAACTTTGCACTTCTCTTCTTTTGAGTTTCCCGGATGTGTGGTCGAGAGGTGTGGTCGTACGGTCGATGGTACGGATCTCCTGTCCGTACCACTCGCCCTATTTATGCCCAATACTCTTCCTCCTTCTTCTGATGATCCACACACCTTCTCTTAGTTGCCCATGTCCGTACGAGGCCGTACACACGCCCTATCTTTGCACCTTGGACCATCTTCTCTCAAACTCTTCCAAACCCTTCTTCTGATCAGTCTAAGTCCCTCCTAGACTTATCTTCACAAGATAACTACTTCAGAACACTTCTGAAGCTTGATTGAACTCTTCTGGACATCTTCTAGAGCTTGCCCTATTATTGTACAAGCTCTATCTTCTCTTCAGTTCAACACTCCCCCTCAAGCTTGACTTTAGGAGATCCTAAGCCAAGCTTGGAACTCTGAAGAGTCTCCCTCATTAAAAACCTTACAAGGAAAACCCATTGGGACAAAACCTTGCAAGGGAAAAAGAGTAGAGCTCTTCAAAGCCTAGGGATTGGCCAGTGAGCTCTTGTGCCTTAGAACCAATGTGGTTGGACACAAGAAGCTCTGGATCACGGCCTAATAGGTGCAGCAACTCTTCACAGCTTTGCGCACACTTCATACTTCAGCTTCACCTCTTCATGGAACCGGTTTGAAGTCTCCCCATCTCAACTGACTTCACAGCCATCTTAGAGAAGCTAGGACACGACCAGATCATCTTCAAAACACCAGTGAGGCTGATCAACACTTCACACACTTCCTGCCCTCTTCATCAACCAGGTTTGGAATCTCCCCCTCTCAACAGGCTTCACAGCCTCTTTGGAGAAGCTAAGAGATGACCTGGAGCTGTTTAGTGAGGCGCCAAGCAAAGGTACCTAATACACATTCCAAAGGTGCATCAGTACTTATCAAGAACTAAGAATTTGAATATCCTGCATCACAGTTGATGCACATAATTCAATCAATCTTTTTCAGTATAATCACAGTTCAATCAATTCATTTCTAGTAACTTTCTCAAGCTTAAGCACTTAATAGAAGAATGAATTGAACTGAAACAGACTAAGGGGCACTTCCCTTTTTGTTTTGGTGAGGAGCTTTCTATGAGTATATGCATCCTCCACTTGTACACATTCCTTTGTACCGGCTCATCTTAGGGACTGATACAACTTGACTCTCCACTTGATCCTCCCTCAAGTAGTCTCTGTAGATATCACATCCATCTCCTAAAGGTTGCTTATCAGGATCACAAGTACCTGATTCAATATGAACGCAGTGCCTCAGTTCTTTAGGAGAGAAATCCAAGTACATAGGCTTATCTTTTCAGACTAAGCTGCATTAATTCAATGAATTTTAAGGAGATAAGTCTATCATCTTGAGTAACATGATAAGTAGACTTCCCTTTTTATTTTTGGTGAGTTTCCCACTCGGCCAATGCATCATCTTCTTGGCACCATCAACTTGTTGGATGACTAAATGGGTCTATCAGCTTCTCCTCAGCCACCTCTCATTGAAGCCGCATTCATGGAGAGCCTTCCTCCTCACTTGCCAAGACTGCTCTGAACAGCCTCTTGCCTAGACACGCCACTGACTTGGCCCGGTTGATGGTTCTTCTTAGAAGCCTTTGCAAAGACCTATCAGGCCATGAACCTTGCTTATTTAACATTCCCCCCTCAAGCTTAGTTTCCGAGACTTCGATTTGGAACTAAGCTTGTGTGGGTGTAAGCACTTTCATGGCCTTAGACCACGGTCTCAACAGACTGTGGTGATGGTCTCGGTCTTGTGAGCTGCTCTCTTCCTTATACCAGGAACTAGGGTGTTTGAATCACCATAGAGAGCCTCACAAGTCACCCTTCTTATTGCATAATGTCCCATGCTACACTTCCTGTAGACTAAGGACTAGACATGTCCTAATGGTATTATGCAATAGCCATTTCTCATTGCATAATCAATCACACTACACTTCCTGTAGAGTGAGGACTGACATGTCCTAGTGATGATATGCAATGGCAAAAGACCTTTGTCTTTACATTCTTGGTTGTTGGTGAGTTACTTGTATCACTGCTTGTGTGCCTAAAACCACCACAACACAATGCAAAATTAAATCATCCTATTGGGACCAAAGCAAGATCACACATCTTGTTTGATCACCAATGCCTCAACAAAATATTAATTCTGAAATAGGCAAACAAAAGATCAAGGACAAGCACAATCTAGACAAGGGTAACAATGCATGATCAATCCGACAGTTCAATGCATGAATGCAATAACTTAGACAGCACCTAATTGATGCAAGACACTTTCAAGAGATAAACCTATCATGCTTGTATAGAAAGAGATAAAGATCAGGTTTACTCCCTTGTATAAATGGTGAGCTTGACAGCTCCTTCTCTTATCATGCAAGCTCATCCACACTCCTCTTCAGGCTTGAGACCAAGTATAGGGAAGGTCTAAGCTTGTTGGTGAGCGCATGATAGCTCCATGATAAGTCTTGTGGAAAGCACCTCCATCTCCTTTGGACTTGATGCTTGAACCTCCACCACATCATCATTCCATTGAGGAGATACCTCAGCCAATTCTCCAAGCACCTCACACGCCTTGTTGAGTGACCTTCTTCTTCCCTCTACTTCGGCAGAACCACTCCATGATCAACTTGTAATGACCTTGAGTAATACAGGTCATTGAGCAACAGGATCATCAGGTGGCTCACTTTGCTTCTCAAGCTTGGATATAGTATGGGTCCAAGCTTGAAGTGAGCCTCAATGAGCCTTAAGATCAGGAGCGCAACATCTCATGGATTGCGCTTCAACCACTGATCAACCCTTCCCTTTATCTCCAATGCCTTTTGGTCACCAGTCTCCTCTAGACTTAGGTGATGACCATTCGCCTTGTGTATCCACATACACCCCAGCGACCATTCCCAATGGGTAAAGTCTTCCTCTTTTACTAAGATTGATGATGAACAAAGAGCACATCATGTGAACCTGAAACATCAATCAAACTCCAGCAAAGATAAGACACAAGCATTGGGATCAATCCTTGACCAATATCAAGTTTGATCTCCAATGTAACAGGCTATGCAACAGATTGAAACAAGCATTATCACATTCACATCTTTGCAAGCAATCTCTCTAAGTACAAGCAAGATCAAATCAGATTCAAGACGAGCTACTTAGGCAATAACTTCTGCCTTAACTACAATTTAGATTTGAATCTAAGTGTATCAACCTAAGGCAGCAACAATATGCAATAACCTTAATCAGTTTCTATTTATGAATGCAAGAAGAGATCAGACAATACTAGGATTGAACATAGACAGTATGAGACATGCTTATGTATGCAAAACAGCTTATCAATCATGATGTAATCAGTTGAGATATTCTACTCATTCCTACAACATATTCATGGCGATTTGAGCTATGGAAATACGCAAGTCAATGCAACAGACAGAATCATGATAATATCAAGTCCTAATCTATGCAAGCACATTCTCTAAATACTTATGTATGATCAATGATCAAACCCATAGTATTTAGGCAATAATAGTTAACCACCTTAACCACCATCTTAGACATTAATCTAGATGTTTCAATCTTAAGGTAGCAACCGAATGATAATGCAAAACACCTTAACAACCCTTTTAGACCTCATGAGTGCAACCAGCGGATGAGACAATATCATCTAGCATCCTAGCAACACATTCAAGACTCACAGCATGGCATATATCATCAAGAACACCAAACAAGTCTCATAAAGCATCCTGGGATATACACAGCACATCAATCACCACACCACCTCAACATTTCTATACTCAAGCTTTTAATAAAGAGGGAAAGAGATCCAGCTTACAGCCAAGGAACTTTTACTAGTTCCTTGAATCTCCATGGTTCATGGCCAGATGTTGAGCTCTTGGTGTCGTATCACACCCCTTCTTTCTTTCATGAACCATCCTCTTGAACCCACCATGGCTGAGACACCTCCTTTCCTCCCTTTCAAGTCGCGCCAAAACCAGTCCCAAGTAGAAAGCTGTCACCTTTCTTCTTGAACCACCACTAAGACTCAAGGATCTAGCTCTTGAAGAGTGTTGTCAAACCGCTTCAAGGCTTTGTTCTTCAGGGTCTCCTTTCTTCAGGGCGAGCTTGATAAGCCAGGATAGAGCATATACAGCTTCTTAAGCACCTCGGATGTGTTTATCTTCCTCCTGAAGATGAACAAACGTTGGCTGGACCAAAGAGCTTCTTCTTTGCTTCAAACAGCCATGGAAGTGGGCTTGAGCTTTGCGGAAGTTAGATACCAGGTTCTGATGAACCTGGCTCTGATACCATGAGATTTTTATAAGGATTCACTCTAGGTGTGTATGAGAAAGTGTTTAGGAGAGTTTATATGAACAGATTTGAGACTTAGGAGTATGGGGAGAGATTAGAGTATGAAAGAGACTAGGTAACGAGATTAAAGAGACTGAGAGACTTAGAGAATAGATTAGAGACTTAGTATCAAGAACAGACTTTCATAGAACATGAAGGAGAAGGGTTTCCCCCCTTACTCACTTAAGTGTTTACAATCACATATACAAGGCTTTTACATGCCTTTACATTTCACTCATAAACCCTACATCCTAAGGCTGTAAATGATGAATAAAATGAATGGACAGGATGAGAGTAGACAGGTCCTGGTCTTCTTAGTGCAAGCTGGACAGGATAGGCGCGCCTTGACTGAATGGAGGGAGGAGATAGCTTCATTTGAATTACACGGCTAGGATGGATCCGTGAGTGACTAAGGCTGTAAAGGTAAAGCTCCTTTCCCTTTCCAGCCTGTCTCTTGACTCATCTGATCCTAAGGAATATTCCTCTCCTCCCTTAGCTTCCAACGGTCACATTTCTTCAAGCAAGCCACGCCCTAACTTTGCACTTCTTCTTTTGAGTTTCCCGGATGTGTGGTCGAGAGGTGTGGTCGTACGGTCGATGGTACGGATCTCCTGTCCGTACCACTCGCCCTATTTATGCCCAATACTCTTCCTCCTTCTTCTGATGATCCACACACCCTTCTCTTAGTTGCCCATTTCCGTACGAGGCCGTACACACGCCCTATCTTTGCACCTTGGACCATCTTCTCTCAAACTCTTCCAAACCCTTCTTCTGATCAGTCTAAGTCCCTCCTAGACTTATCTTCACAAGATAACTACTTCAGAACACTTCTGAAGCTTGACTGAACTCTTCTGGACATCTTCTAGAGCTTATTGTACAAGCTCTATCTTCTCTTCAGTTCAACACTGCCCTATTCCCAAACTGGGAAACTGGAATCACCTGATTAGAAAGTGGGATAACTTCTTCATCCCAACTCCTATGAGATTTATTCAACTTCCTTGTGTTTCCCCACCATTTATGTATCAAATCAAGCTTCTTACAAAGTGATTCATCCTGGTTTGATTGGAACGACGAAGAAGCTTTCCTATTCCCAAACTGAGAAACTGGATTACCTGATTAGAAAGTGGGATAACTTCTTCATCCAACTCCTAGGAGATTTATTCAACTTCCTGGTGTTTCCCCACCATTTTATGTATCAAAATCAAGCTTCTTACAAAGTGATTCATCCTGGTTTGATTGGATTGACGAAGAAGCTGTCCTATTCCCAAACAGGGAAACTGGAATCACCTGATTTGAAAGTGGGATAACTTCTTCATCCCAACTCCTATGAGATTTATTCAACTTCCTGGTGTTTCTCCACACTTTATGTATCCAAATCAAGCTTCTTACAAAGTGATTCATCCTGGTTTGATTGGAACGACGAAGAAGCTGTTCTATTCCCAAACTGAGAAACTGGAATCACCTGATTAGAAAGTGGGATAACTTCTTCATCCCAACTCCTATGAGATTTATTCAACTTCCTGGTGTTTCTCCACCTGTTTATGTATCCAAATCAAGCTTCTTACAAAGTGATTCATCCTGGTTTGATTGGAACGACGAAGAAGCTGTCCTATTCCCAAACTGGGAAACTGGAATCACCTGATTAGAAAGTGGGATAACTTCTTCATCCCAACTCCTATGAGATTTATTCAACTTCTTGGTGTTTCTCCCCATTTTATGTATCCAAATCAAGCTTCTTACAAAGTGATTCATCCTGGTTTGATTGAACGACGAAGAACTGTCCTATTCCCAAACTGGAAACTGGAATCACCTGATTAGAAAGTGGGATAACTTCTTCATCCCAACTCCTATGAGATTTATTCAACTTCCTGGTGTTTCCCACCATTTTATGTATCCAAATCAAGCTTCTTACAAAGTGATTCATCCTGGTTTGATTGGAACGACGAAGAAGCTGTCCTATTCCCAAACTGGGAAACTGGAATCACCTGATTTGAAAGTGGGATAACTTCTTCATCCCAACTCCTATGAGATTTATTCAACTTCCTGGTTTTTCTCCAACACTTTATGTATCCAAATCAAGCTTCTTACAAAGTGATTCATCCTGGTTTGATTGGAACGACGAAGAAGCTGTTTATTCCCAAACTGGGAAACTGGAATCACCTGATTAGAAAGTGGGATAACTTCTTCATTCCAACTCCTATGAGATTTATTCAACTTCCTGGTGTTTCTCCAACCCTTTATGTATCCAAATCAAGCTTCTTACAAAGTGATTCATCCTGGTTTGATTGGAACGACGAAGAAGCTGTCATATTCCCAAACTGGGAAACTGGAATCACCTGATTAGAAAGTGGGATAACTTCTTCATCCCAACTCCTATAGATTTATTCAACTTCCTGGTGTTTCTCCAACCCTTATGTATCCAAATCAAGCTTCTTACAAAGTGATTCATCCTGGTTTGATTGGAACGACGAAGAAGCTGTCCTATTCCCAAACTGGGAAACTGGAATCACCTGATTAGAAAGTTGGATAACTTCTTCATCCCAACTCCTATGAGATTTATTCAACTTCCTGGTGTTTCCCACCATTTTATGTATCCAAATCAAGCTTCTTACAAAGTGATTCATCCTGGTTTGATTGGAACGACGAAGAAGCTGTCCTATTCCCAAACTGGGAAACTGGAATCACCTGATTAGAAAGTGGGATAACTTCTTCATCCCAACTCCTATGAGATTTATTCAACTTCCTGGTGTTTCTCACACACTTTATGTATCCAAATCAAGCTTCTTACAAAGTGATTCATCCTGGTTTGATTGGAACGACGAAGAAGCTGTTCTATTCCAAACTGGGAAACTGGAATCACCTGATTAGAAAGTGGGATAACTTCTTCATCCCAACTCCTATGAGATTTATTCAACTTCCTGGTGTTTCTCCAACCCTTTATGTATCCAAATCAAGCTTCTTACAAAGTGATTCATCCTGGTTTGATTGGAACGACGAAGAAGCTGTCCTATTCCAAACTGGGAAACTGGAATCACCTGATTAGAAAGTGGGATAACTTCTTCATCATCCAACTCCTATGAGATTTATTCAACTTCCTGGTGTTTCTCCACCATTTATGTATCCAAATCAAGCTTCTTACAAAGTGATTCATCCTGGTTTGATTGGAACGACGAAGAAGCTGCCCTATTCCCAAACTGGGAAACTGGAATCACCTGATTAGAAAGTGGGATAACTTCTTCATCCCAACTCCTATGAGATTTATTCAACTTCCTGGTGTTTCTCCACCATTTATGTATCAAATCAAGCTTCTTACAAAGTGATTCATCCTGGTTTGATTGGAACGACGAAGAAGCTGTCCTATTCCCAAACTGGGAAACTGGAATCACCTGATTTGAAAGTGGGATAACTTCTTCATCCCAACTCCTATGAGATTTATTCAACTTCCTGGTGTTCTCCAACACTTTATGTATCCAAATCAAGCTTCTTACAAAGTGATTCATCCTGGTTTGATTGGAACGACGAAGAAGCTGTTCTATTCCCAACTGGGAAACTGGAATCACCTGATTAGAAAGTGGGATAACTTCTTCATCCCAACTCCTATGAGATTTATTCAACTTCCTGGTGATTCTCCCACCATTTATGTATCCAAATCAAGCTTCTTACAAAGTGATTCATCCTGGTTTGATTGGAACGACGAAGAAGCTGTCCATTTCCAAACTGGGAAACTGGAATCACCTGATTTGAAAGTGGGATAACTTCTTAATCCCAACTCCTATGAGATTTATTCAACTTCCTGGTGTTTCCCCAACACTTTATGTATCCAAATCAAGCTTCTTACAAAGTGATTCATCCTGGTTTGATTGGAACGACGAAGAAGCTGTTCTATTCCCAAACTGGGAAACTGGAATCACCTGATTAGAAAGTGGGATAACTTCTTCATCCCAACTCCTATGAGATTTATTCAACTTCCTGGTGTTTCTCCAACCTTTATGTATCCAAATCAAGCTTCTTACAAAGTGATTCATCCTGGTTTGATTGGAACGACGAAGAAGCTGTCCTATTCCCAAACTGGGAAACTGGAATCACCTGATTAGAAAGTGGGATAACTTCTTCATCCCAACTCCTATGAGATTTATTCAACTTCTTGGTGTTTCCAATTTATGTATCCAAATCAAGCTTCTTACAAAGATGATTCATCCTGGTTGATTGAACGACGAAGAATGTCCTATTCCCAAACTGGGAAACTGGAATCACCTGATTAGAAAGTGGGATAACTTCTTCATCCCAACTCCTATGAGATTTATTCAACTTCCTGGTGTTCCTCCACCATTTTATGTATCCAAATCAAGCTTCTTACAAAGTGATTCATCCTGGTTTGATTGGAACGACGAAGAAGCTGTCTTATTCCCAAACTGGGAAACTGGAATCACCTGATTTGAAAGTGGGATAACTTCTTCATCCCAACTCCTATGAGATTTATTCAACTTCCTGGTGTTTCTCCAACACTTTATGTATCCAAATCAAGCTTCTTACAAAGTGATTCATCCTGGTTTGATTGGAACGACGAAGAAGCTGTTTTATTCCCAAACTGGGAAACTGGAATCACCTGATTAGAAAGTGGGATAACTTCTTCATCCCAACTCCTATGAGATTTATTCAACTTCCTGGTGATTTCTCCAACCCTTTATGTATCCAAATCAAGCTTCTTACAAAGTGATTCATCCTGGTTTGATTGGAACGACGAAGAAGCTGTCATATTCCCAAACTGGAAACTGGAATCACCTGATTAGAAAGTGGGATAACTTCTTCATCCCAACTCCTATGAGATTTATTCAACTTCCTGGTGTTTCTCCACCCTTTATGTATCCAAATCAAGCTTCTTACAAAGTGATTCATCCTGGTTTGATTGGAACGACGAAGAAGCTGTCCTATTCCCAAACTGGGAAACTGGAATCACCTGATTAGAAAGTGGGATAACTTCTTCATCCCAACTCCTATGAGATTTATTCAACTTCCTTCCTGGTGTTTCCCCACCATTTTATGTATCCAAATCAAGCTTCTTACAAAGTGATTCATCCTGGTTTGATTGGAACGACGAAGAAGCTGTCCTATTCCCAAACTGGGAAACTGGAATCACCTGATTAGAAAGTGGGATAACTTCTTCATCCCAACTCCTATGAGATTTATTCAACTTCCTGGTGTTTCTCCACCACACTTTATGTATCCAAATCAAGCTTCTTACAAAGTGATTCATCCTGGTTTGATTGGAACGACGAAGAAGCTGTTTTATTCCCAACTGGGAAAATGGAATCACCTGATTAGAAAGTGGGATAACTTCTTCATTCCAACTCCTATGAGATTTATTCAACTTCCTGGTGTTATTCTCCACCACTTTATGTATCCAAATCAAGCTTCTTACAAAGTGATTCATCCTGGTTTGATTGGAACGACGAAGAAGCTGTCCTATTCCCAAACTGGGAAAATGGAATCACCTGATTAGAAAGTGGGATAACTTCTCATTCCCCCACTCCTATGAGATTTATTCAACTTCCTGGTGTTTCTCCACCCTTTATGTATCCAAATCAAGCTTCTTACAAAGTGATTCATCCTGGTTTGATTGGAACGACGAAGAAGCTGTCCTATTCCCAAACTGGAAACTGGAATCACCTGATTAGAAGTGGGATAACTTCTTCATCCCAACTCCTATGAGATTTATTCAACTTCCTGGTGTTCTCCACCATTTTATGTATCAAATCAAGCTTCTTACAAAGTGATTCATCCTGGTTTGATTGGAACGACGAAGAAGCTGCCCTATTCCCAAACTGGGAAACTGGAATCACCTGATTAGAAAGTGGGATAACTTCTTCATCCCAACTCCTATGAGATTTATTCAACTTCCTTGTGTTTCCCCACATTTTATGTATCCAATCAAGCTTCTTACAAAGTGATTCATCCTGGTTTGATTGGAACGACGAAGAAGCTGTCCTATCCCAAACTGGGAAACTGGAATCACCTGATTTGAAAGTGGGATAACTTCTTCATCCCAACTCCTATGAGATTTATTCAACTTCCTGGTGTTTCTCCAACACTTTATGTATCCAAATCAAGCTTCTTACAAAGTGATTCATTCTGGTTTGATTGGAACGACGAAGAAGCTACTCTATTCCCAAACTGAGAAACTGGAATCACCTGATTAGAAAGTGGGATAACTTCTTCATCCCAACTCCTATGAGATTTATTCAACTTCCTGGTGATTCTCAACCATTTTATGTATCCAAATCAAGCTTCTTACAAAGTGATTCATCCTGGTTTGATTGGAACGACGAAGAAGCTGTCCATTCCCAAACAGGGAAACTGGAATCACCTGATTTGAAAGTGGGAAACTTCTTCATCCCAACTCCTATGAGATTTATTCAACTTCCTGGTGTTTCCCCACCACTTTATGTATCCAAATCAAGCTTCTTACAAAGTGATTCATCCTGGTTTGATTGGAACGACGAAGAAGCTGTTCTATTCCCAAACTGGGAAACTGGAATCACCTGATTAGAAAGTGGGATAACTTCTTCATTCCAACTCCTATGAGATTTATTCAACTTCCTGGTGTTTCTCCACCCTTTATGTATCCAAATCAAGCTTCTTACAAAGTGATTCATCCTGGTTTGATTGGAACGACGAAGAAGCTGTCCTATTCCCAAACTGGGAAACTGGAATCACCTGATTAGAAAGTGGGATAACTTCTTCATCCCAACTCCTATGAGATTTATTCAACTTCTTGGTGTTTCCATTTTATGTATCCAAATCAAGCTTCTTACAAAGTGATTCATCCTGGTTTGATTGAACGACGAAGAAGCTGTCCTATTCCCCAAACTGGGAAACTGGAATCACCTGATTAGAAAGTGGGATAACTTCTTCATCCCAAACTCCTATGAGATTTATTCAACTTCCTGTGATTCCTCACCACTTTATGTATCCAAATCAAGCTTCTTACAAAGTGATTCATCCTGGTTTGATTGGACGACGAAGAAGCTGTCTATTCCCAAACTGGGAAACTGGAATCACCTGATTTGAAAGTGGGATAACTTCTTCATCCCAACTTCTATGAGATTTATTCAACTTCCTGGTGTTTCTCCAACCCTTTATGTATCCAAATCAAGCTTCTTACAAAGTGATTCATCCTGGTTTGATTAGACGACGAAGAAGCTGTTTTTTCCCAAACTGAGAAAATGGAATCACCTGATTAGAAAGTGGGATAACTTATTCATTCCAACTCCTATTTGATTTATTCAACTTCCTGGTGTTTCTCCCACCCTTTATGTATCCAAATCAAGCTTCTTACAAAGTGATTCATCCTGGTTTGATTGGAACGACGAAGAAGCTGTCATATTCCCAAACTGGGAAACTGGAATCACCTGATTAGAAAGTGGGATAACTTCTTCATTCCAACTCCTATTAGATTTATTCAACTTCCTGGTGTTTCTCCAACCCTTTATGTATCCAAATCAAGCTTCTTACAAAGTGATTCATCCTGGTTTGATTGGAACGACGAAGAAGCTGTCCTATTCCCAAACTGGGAAACTGGAATCACATGATTAGAAAGTTGGATAACTTCTTCATCCCAACTCTATGAGATTTATTCAACTTCCTGGTGTTTCCCCACCATTTATGTATCCAAATCAAGCTTCTTACAAAGTGATTCATCCTGGTTTGATTGGAACGACGAAGAAGCTGTCCTATTCCCAAACTGGGAAACTGGAATCACCTGATTAGAAAGTGGGATAACTTCTTCATCCCAACTCCTATGAGATTTATTCAACTTCCTGGTGATTCTCCAACACTTATGTATCCAAATCAAGCTTCTTACTATACACTTTTGTGTATTAGAGCATGATTCAACTAATCAGGGATAATCAGATGAAAAGATTAAAGAGATTAAGAGATTTTAGTGAGAGAATAGAGAGAGACTCAAAACTCCATTAGATTGATTAATGAGAGAGTTTACACACATATAGATTAGGGATACATAATTTCGTCCAGGTTCAGTCTAGCTAGGATAAGAGGCATGTGTAGTCAAAGATGCTTGATTCAAACTGGCCAATAAGGTTCCTCACATGCTTGGGTATCTTGCTTTAGCTTTCCAGCTGGTGCCAGCTGTCTAAAGCTCTCTAGCCTTGACCAGACCTTATCCAAACTCCTCCTTGCTTATCCAGACTCCTCCTGGCGTGTTTCACTCTCCAAATGGATGCAAGGTAACTTCCCAAGTCTTTTAACTCAGTTACCACAGTAACAATAAAGTTACTGTGGTAAATCTCCAAAGTTACTGCCTGCTCCAAATCCCTTCCTCTATCCATGTATCAACTCTTCATCTCCTCATCTCAACACTCCCCCTCAAGCTTGACCATGTGGAACAAGTCAAGCTTGGAAACCATGAAGACCTCCCTCATTAAAAACCTCACCAAAGAAAACCCATTGGGATAAAACTTTGATGAGGGAAAAAGAGTGGAGACTCCATGGTTAGGGGCTCAGCTCCTGGGAGTAAGATCAATGAGTCCAAGCCTGGATAGTATGGACTCCATTGTCTTCAATCTCGCTGCCTTAGTAAACACATCTGCAAGCTGATCTTCACTTCTTGTATAACATGGCAGAATCACTCCTAAGATAATCATCTGCCTCACCTTATGGCAATCCACCTCTATGTGCTTTGTTCTCTCATGAAACACTGAGTTGGAGGCAATGTGGATAGCTGCTTGATTGTCACAATGCATAGTCATAGGAGTACTCTGCTCAATCTCTAGGTGCTTCAAGATCCCCTTGATCCACACCAACTCGTTTGTCAGCTTCAGCATGGCTCTATACTCAGCTTCAGCACTTGAACAAGAGATAACCTTCTGCTTCTTACTCTTCCAAGTAACCAAGTTTCCTCCAATGAATGTACAATACCCAGTAGTTGATCTCCTGTCCACTCTATCTCCTGCCCAATCAGCATCACAATACCCAACCACTTCTGTACTGCCATTACAACCCATCCAAACTCCTTGTCCAGCCGTCCCACTCAGATACCTCAGTATCCTATCAACCATCTTCCAGTGATGGACCTTTGGGCCTGCATATGCTGACTCACTTGGTTCACAGCAAAACATATATCTGGTCTGGTGATGGTCAAGTAGATCAGCTTGCCAACCATCTTCCTGTATAGCTTAGGATCTCAAACAGCTGCTTCTCTTCAACCTCCCCCTCACGCAGAACTTTATATCCCTCCTCAAGGGGTGTCTTAGCTATCTTTCCTCCAAGCACATCAGTCTCCTTCAACATATCCATAGTATACTTCCTTTGAGACATAAACAAACCCTCCTTTGATCTGCATATCTCAATTCCCAGAAAATACTTCATCTCTCCCAAATCCTTGATGTCAAACACAGATTTGAGAAACTCCTTAGTAGCCTGAATCCCTGCCTTATCACTTCCTGTGATAATCAAATCATCCACATACACTAGAATCACAATGCTCCCTGAAGGTCCTGTCAAGGTGAAGAGAGTGTGATCTAGTTCAGACTTCCTAAAGCCTCTCCCATTGAGTGTTGTACTCAGCTTCCTGTACCAAGCTCTAGGTGACTGTTTCAACCCATATATTGCTTTCTTCAATCTCAAAACATTCCCTGGCTTTACTAGATGCTCAAGACCAGGAGGTGGATGCATGTATACTTCATCTTCAAGTTCACCTTGCAAGAAAGCATTCTTCACATCCATTTGCCACAAATCCCACTCCAAGTTTGTTGCAATAGATAACACAATTCGAATTGTGTGAAGCTTGGCCACTGGTGCAAAAGTATCAATGTAATCTTCCCCATAAGTCTGTGTAAATCCTCTTGCAACCAGCCTAGTCTTGCGCCTATCTATCTCCCCATTTGCAAGGTACTTGATGGTGAAGATCCATCTGCTTGAAACTGCCTTCTTCCCTTTAGGTAACTCACTCTCATACCAAGTATCATTCCTGATCATTGCATCCCTTTCATCTCCTACTGAATCTCTCCAAACCTTGTGCTTCATAGCTTCTTCATAAGATCTTGGTATCTCATTCTCATCCAAGTTACACATAAACACCATGTGCTCTTCTGGAAACTCAGCAAAGGAACACACGGCTTGAGAGGGATGCTCCACAGCCTGGGCATTGTAGTACACTCTCGTGTTTACCCAGTTGGAAGGATCCCTCCTTATCCTTGTGCTCCTCCGCAAGGTCTCAACCTGTTCTTCAGCCTGAACATTCTCTTGTGCTTCCTCTCTTAAACCAGTAGGTTCTCCCTGCTCATTTCCACCTGACTGAGCTTCACTCTCTACTTCCTGTGTCTCCTCCTGATCATGCTGACCTGAATCCTCTTGGTTATGCTCCTGCTCCCCTGATTCAGATCCATTCCCCCTCTCATGATCAAGAGGGGTTGTTCCTCCAGCTTCTCCAGCTTGATTAGAAGGTCCTGTTCTTCCTGGTTCCTGATCTTGGGATAATCCTATCCCTAGCCTCTCCAACAACACTCTCAATGTTGTTGCCTTCTCTGATGGAGCTCGGGACAGATCCTCTAGGTCTTCCCATTTCTTCTCCTCATAATACCCTTTAGACTCAACAAACTTCACTTCTCTAGATACCATAACCCTCCTAGTTATTATACACTTTTGTGTATGTAGAGTGATGAATGAATATCAAGAGATGATTTGTGTAGTTTGTATGAGATTAGGAGATTAAGAGAGACTCAAAGAATAAAGAACAAGAGAGAATACTCAAAACTCCATTAATTGATAACTGATGAGGTTTACAAGTATATATAGAGAGAGCAACAAGGGTTTTCGAAATGTATAAGCATGTGGAGTCAATGGACAAGCTGGAACTCCTTTTGAAGCACTTGGCTGTGCTTTCTCACATGCTTGCACTAGTGAAAAAGCATCCTCTCCTTTCCAGCATCATACAGGCTGTCAAAGTGCTCCCTTATCCTTCCTTATCCTCTTCCCACGTTTTCCTTACGGTAAGAAAGGATTAACATCAGCTAGACTCCAATTTAACCCATCCGGGTAACTTCTCTTCATTTCACTTAGTTACCACAGTAAAACTAAAGTTACTGTGGTAAATCCCAAAGTTACTGACTGCCCAATACTCTTCTCTATCAATGTATCCACTCTTCATCACCTCATCTCAACACTCCCCCTCAAGCTTGACCATGTGGAACAAGTCAAGCTTGGAAACCATGAAGACCTCCCTCATTAAAAACCTCACCAAAGAAAACCCATTGGGATAAAACTTTGATGAGGGAAAAAGAGTGGAGACTCCATGGTTAAGGGGCTCAGCTCCTGGGAGTAAGATCAATGAGTCCAAGCCTGGATAGTATGGACTCCATTGTCTTCAATCTCGCTGCCTTGGTAAACACATCTGCAAGCTGATCTTCACTTCTTGTATAACATGGCAGAATCACTCCTAAGATAATCATCTGCCTCACCTTATGACAATCCACCTCTATGTGCTTTGTTCTCTCATGAAACACTGAGTTGGAGGCAATGTGGATAGCTGCTTGATTGTCACAATGCATAGTCATAGGAGTACTCTGCTCAATCTCTAGATGCTTCAAGATCCCCTTGATCCACACCAACTCGTTTGTCAGCTTCAACATGGCTCTATACTCAGCTTCAGCACTTGAACAAGAGATAACCTTCTGCTTCTTACTCTTCCAAGTAACCAAGTTCCCTCCAATGAATGTACAATACCCAGTAGTTGATCTCCTGTCCACTCTATCTCCTGCCCAATCAGCATCACAATACCCAACCACTTCTGTACTGCCATTACAGCCCATCCAAACTCCTTGTCCAGCCGTCCCACTTAGATACCTCAGTATCCTATCAACCATCTTCCAATGATGGACCTTTGGCGCCTGCATATGTTGACTCACTTGATTCACCGCAAAGCATATATCTGGCCTAGTAATGGTCAAGTAGATCAGCTTGCCAACCATCTTCCTGTATAGCTTAGGATCCTCAAACAACTGCTTCTCTTCAACCTCCCCCTCACGCAGAACCTTATATCCCTCCTCTAGGGGTGTCTTGGCTATCTTTCCTCCAAGCACATCAGTCTCCTTCAACATATCCATAGTATACTTCCTTTGAGACATAAACAAACCCTCCTTTGATCTGCATATCTCAATGCCCAGAAAATACTTCATCTCTCCCAAATCCTTGATGTCAAACACAGATTTGAGAAACTCCTTAGTAGCTTGAATCCCTGCCTTATCACTCCCTGTGATAATCAAATCATCCACATACACTAGAATCACAATGATCCCTGAAGGTCCTGTCAAGGTGAAGAGAGTGTGATCTAATTCAGACTTCCTAAAACCTCTCCCATTGAGTGTTGTACTCAGCTTCCTGTACCAAGCTCTAGGTGATTGTTTCAGCCCATATATTGCCTTCTTCAATCTCAAAACATTCCCTGGCTTTACTAGATGCTCAAGACCAGGAGGAGGAAGCATGTATACCTCATCTTCAAGCTCACCTTGTAGGAAAGCATTCTTCACATCCATTGCCACAAATCCCACTCCAAGTTTGTTGCAATGGACAACACAATCCGAACTGTGTGCAGCTTAGCTACTGGTGCAAAGGTATCAATGTAATCCTCTCCATAGGTCTGTGTAAATCCTCTTGCAACCAATCTGGTCTTCTTCCTATCAATCTGTCCATTTGCTAGATACTTGATTGTGAAGATCCATCTACTAGATACAGCCTTCTTTCCCTTAGGCAGCTCACTCTCATACCATGTATCATTTTTGATCATAGCACCTGCTTCAGCTCCCACTGATTCTTTCCATTCCTTGTCTAACATAGCTTCTTCATAAGTCCTTGGTACATAACTCTCATCCAGACTAATCATAAAGGCATAATGCTCCTCTGGAAACTCAGCAAAGGAACACACGGCTTGAGAAGGATGCTCCACAGCCTGGGCATTGTAGTACACTCTCGTGTTTACCCAGTTGGAAGGATCCCTCTTTATCCTTGTGCTCCTCCTCAAAGCTTGAACCTGATCTTCAGTTTGCACACTAGCCGGCTCCACTTGCTCTTCTTCTGAACTGGCTGGTCCGACTTGTTCTTCTCCACTAGACTGAACCTCATCCACTTCTCCACTAGACTGAACATTGTTCTCAACTTCTTGTGATGTATCTTGATCATGAAGACCTGAATCCTCTTGGTTTTGCTCTTGCTCACCAGATTCAGTTCCATTCCCCCTCTCATGATCAAGAGGAGTTGTTCTTCCAGCTCCACCAGTCTGATTGGAAGGCTCTCTCCTTCCGGGTTCCTGATCCTGGGATAACCCTATCCCGAGCTTCTCCAACAACACTCTCAGTATTGTTGCCTTATCAGATGGAGCTTGAGACAAATCCTTCAGATTTTCCCACTCCTTTTCTTCATAATAACCTTTTGTTTCAACAAACTTCACTTCTCTAGATACCATCACCCTCCTTGCTTCAGGATCATAGCACTTGTACCCCTTCTGAGTGATAGAGTAACCAATGAACATAGCCTTAGTACTCTTTGCCTCCAGCTTGTTTCTCTGCTCTCCTGGAACCATGACATAGCACACACACCCAAAGACACGTAGGTGATCAATGACAGGTTTGCTCTTGTTCAACACTTCAAATGGAGACAGATTCTTCAATATCTTGGTTGGAACCCGGTTGATGAGATAGCAAGCAGTCTGCACAGCATCACTCCAAAAACGTTTTGGGACATTTGCATGAAACATCATCGATCTAGCAACCTCCATCAAGTGCCTGTTCTTCCTCTCAGCTACACCATTCTGCTGTGGTGTATAAGGGCAGCTAGTCTGATGCACAATCCCATGCTTGGCTAGATGACTCTTGAAGGCATTGCTGATGTATTCACCTCCATTATCTGATCTCAGTACCTTCACAGTAGCATTGTATTGATTAGATACATATGCTTGGAAGTTCATAAATGCTTCTAGCACCCTATCTTTAGATGGAAGCAATGTAAGCCAAGTATACTTAGACTTCTCATCAATGAATGTCACAAAGTACTTCTGGCTATCTCTAGACAAACAAGGAGCAGTCCACACATCTGAATGAACTAGATCAAAGCAATGCTCATAAGTAGTTTCTGATGTTGGAAAAACAGTCCTACAATGCTTTCCTAATATGCATGCTTCACACTCCAAGTGATTAAATGACATATTAGGAATTATCAATTCAATAGCACGAGCATGAGGATGTCCCAATCTAGCATGCCAAGTAATACTATCAATCTTCTCATAAGTACTACTCAAACACATAGAATCAAAGGGTTTAGAGATCTTAGCCAATTGGAGCTGGTATAGATTATTCTTGCTGTCTCCTCTCCCAATGACCTTTCCAGTCTTCAAATCTTGGAACTCAACATCATCTGGCCTGAATACTACTTGACAGCCAAGATCAATCGTGGCTTTCCTCACAGATAGTAGATTTGAAGCAAACTGTGGCATGTAGAAGGCATCTGAGTCTTTATCAAATAGCTTGAGCTTTCCAACTCCTTCTATTGGAATCCTATCACCATTAGCTATCATCACACCCCCAGTAGCTTTCTTTACATCACTCATTAAGCTTCTGTCACTAATCATGTGATGACTTGCTCCAGAATCAACAATGATGGGTTTGTTGGATGTGGATGCTTTGGCAGGAGCACCTTGTCTCCGGGTCGTAGCCAAAGCATACACATACTTGACAAACTCATCCCATTCCTCCTTTGTGACAGGCTCATCCGCTCCTTTGGTCTCTAGCTTCCTCATAACCCCACTGCTCTCTACAGATTCTCCAATGTAAGCTGAGTACAAGCATTCTCCTACTTGCATACTCTCCTTGATATCCTTCCTCCATAATCTGCTCATCATGACCCACATCTTAGAAAGTTTTCTCAACTTTCCCTTCTTGCAGCTTGTACCTCTCTTCCATCTATCTGGCTTCTTGTTTATCTCCCACACATCACACATGTGTTCAACCAGCTCACATATCTCTCCCATAAGAAAGCCAAAGATCACATCTTGCTTCCTCCTTCCTTGACACCAACTCGGACTTACTGTATGAGTTTTCACCATACTCAACTCTGATTCTACTTCTCTCAGCCTCCCTACAAGCTGATACAACTCTTTCTTCCCTTGTCTTAGACTATAGATCACGCCCTTGGCTTCATCAGCCTCCAACCTTGCTGTCTGACCTTCTTCAGCAGCTACCTCCTCTAAAGGTTCCACCTTTACTTGAATCTCCTCCAACCTTGCTGTCTGACCTTCTTCAGCAGCTACCTCCCTTAAAGGTTCCACCTTTACTTGAATCTCCTCCAAACTTGCTGTCTGATCTTTCTCAGCAGCTCTCACCTTTAAAGGTTCTTTCTTTTCATGATTACTCCAAATCCCACAGCTTTCAAAAGCTGTCTTTATCCAGCTTGACCAAGCACACTCGTTTTCTCTCTCTTTCTTCTCTTCACTTCTTGATCTTGTCTCCTCCACCATGCTTAACTCGTTTGAATCCATCAGAAACTCTCCACAGACTCAATTCGATCTCAAGGACACCAAAAGCACCAAGAACACATCAAGAACACCAAGAACACCTCAAGAACACCTCAAGAAACTCAGATTTCGAAAATCATAATCAAACACACTCTCCCCTTTGCGCAACCTGGCTCTGATACCATATACACTTTTGTGTATGTAGAGTGATGAATGAATATCAAGAGATGATTTGTGTAGTTTGTATGAGATTAGGAGATTAAGAGAGACTCAAAGAATAAAGAACAAGAGAGAATACTCAAAACTCCATTAATTGATAACTGATGAGGTTTACAAGTATATATAGAGAGAGCAACAAGGGTTTTCGAAATGTATAAGCATGTGGAGTCAATGGACAGGCTGGAACTCCTTTGAATCACTTGGCTGTGCTTTCTCACATGCTTGCACTAGTGAAAAAGCATCCTCTCCTTTCCAGCATCATACAGGCTGTCAAAGTGCTCCCTTATCCTTCCTTATCCTCTTCCCACGTTTTCCTTAGGGTAAGAAAGGATTAACATCAGCTAGACTCCAATTTAACCCATCCGGGTAACTTCTCTTCATTTCACTTATTTACCACAGTAAAACTAAAGTTACTGTGGTAAATCCCAAAGTTACTGACTGCCCAATACTCTTCTCTATCAATGTATCCACTCCTCATCACCTCATCTCAACAGTTATTGGATCATAACATTTGTAGCCTTTCTGAGTGATTGAGTACCCAATGAACATAGCTTTAGTACTCTTTGCTTCTAGCTTGTTCCTTCTTTCTCCGGGAATCATCACATAACATAAGCACCCAAAGACTCTCAAATGATCAATGTGTGGCTTGGTCTTGTTCAATACTTCAAAGGGAGACAGTTTCTTCAAGACACGGGTTGGCACTCTATTGATGAGATAGCAAGCAGTCTGAACAGCATCACTCCAAAACCTCTTAGGGACATTCATGTGGAACATTATTGATCTCGCAACCTCCATCAAATGTCTGTTCTTCCTCTCAGCCACCCCATTTTGTTGTGGTGTGTAAGGACAGCTAGTTTGTTGCACAATCCCATGCTTTGCAAGATGACTCTTGAAAGCATTGCTAGTGTATTCTCCTCCATTATCAGACCTCAGAATCTTCACAGTGGCATTGTACTGATTAGTAACATATGCTTGGAAGTTCATGAAGGCTTCTAGGACTCTGTCTTTGGAGGGAATCATGGTGATCCATGTGTACTTTGACTTCTCATCAATGAAAGTCACAAAGTACTTATGGCTGTCTCTAGACATACAGGGAGCTGTCCACACGTCTGAATGCACCAGATCAAAGCAATTCTCATATCTGGTTTCTGATGTTGGGAAGACAGTCCTACAGTGCTTTCCAAGTATACAAGCTTCACACTCCAAGTGATTGAACGCCATACTTGGTAGAATCAGTTCAATTGCCTTGGCATGAGGATGTCCCAGCCTTGCATGCCATGTGAGATTATCACACCTATCCGTTGTGCTGCTTAAACACACAGACTCCACAGGACTAGGCGCCTCAGTTGTTTGGAGATGATAGAGCTGATGCTTGCTGTCTCCTCTGCCAATAACCCTTCCAGTCTTCAAATCCTGGAACTCAACTTCATTTGGTCTGAAAACCACTTGACAATCCAGATCAACTGTAGCCTTCTTAACTGAGATTAGATTGGATGTAAACTGAGGTAGGTAGAAGGCAGTGGAGTTCTTCTCAAACAGCTTGAGGTTTCCCACTCCTTCTATTGGGATCCTGGTACCATTGGCTATCATGACACTCCCTGTTGCTGCTTTAACCTCACTGATTAGTCTCTTGTCACTGATCATGTGGTGTGTTGCTCCAGAGTCAATGATGATGGGTTTAGATGTGGATGCTTTGGCAGGAGCACCCAGACTCCGGGTCGTAGCCAAAGCATACACATGCTTAACCAACTCATCCCATTCCTTCTTTGTCACACACTCATCTGCCCTCTTGGTATCCATTCCTCTCATATCCGCACTGTCTCCTACTGTTTCTCCCATGTAAGCTGAGTATGAACACTCTCCTATAACCATCTGCTGAAGTACATCCTTGATTCTCTTCAAGATCACACTCATCCTGTCACTTAAGTGCTCAGACTCGCTATCCTTTCTCCATGCCCTTCTCTTCATTAACCACTCCTTAGAAAGTTTTCTCAACCTTCCCTTCTTACAGCTTGTACCTCCCTTCCATCTTTCTGGCTTCCTGTTCATTTCCCACACATCACAAGTATATTTAACAAGCTCACATACCTCTTCCATAAGGAAGCTGAAGATCACATCTTGCTTCCTCCTTTCTTGACAACATCTCGGATTTGATGTGTGTGCCTTCACCACATCTAGCTCTGACCATACTTCTCTCAGCCTTCCCACAAGCTGATAACACTCATCCTTTCCTTGTCTCAAGCCCGGATCACCCCTCTGTCCTCAACGACTCTTACAAGCTTGGACTTGCCTAAAGTTGCTTCAATCTCACTCTTTGTAGTGTTTCCTTGAACAACTTCATTTCCCAGCTTCAGACCTCTTGTCTGACCTTCTTCAGTAGCCATTTCCATGAAAGGTTTCCCCTTTCCATGACTACTCCATAACCCACAGCTTTCCAAAGCTCTTTTGGCCCACCTTGACCACTCGCCATGCCTCTCCTCTTCAGTCTTCACAGTTGACTCAGGTCTGTGCTCCATTTCCATGTTGAGATGATTTGGATTCACCAGAACCTCTCACGCCACCAAGATAATGAAACCCAGAAGTTAAGAACACCAAGAACACTCAAGAACACTCAAGATTTTTAAGAAAAAGGAATCACACTCTCCCACTTTGCGCAACCTGGCTCTGATACCATATACACTTTTGTGTATTAGAGCATGATTCAACTAATCAGGGATAATCAGATGAAAAGATTAAAGAGATTAAGAGATTTTAGTGAGAGAATAGAGAGAGAGACTCAAAACTCCATTAGATTGATTAATGAGAGAGTTTACAACACATATAGATTAGGGATACATAATTTCGTCCAGGTTCAGTCTAGCTAGGATAAGAGGCATGTGTAGTCAAAGATGCTTGATTCAAACTGGCCAATAAGGTTCCTCACATGCTTGGGTATCTTGCTTTAGCTTTCCAGCTGGTGCCAGCCTGTCTAAAGCTCTCTAGCCTTGACCAGACCTTATCCAAACTCCTCCTTGCTTATCCAGACTCCTCCTGGCGTGTTTCACTCTCCAAATGGATGCAAGGTAACTTCCCAAGTCTTTTAACTCAGTTACCACAGTAACAATAAAGTTACTGTGGTAAATCTCCAAAGTTACTGCCTGCTCCAAATCCCTTCCTCTATCCATGTATCAACTCTTCATCTCCTCATCTCAACACTTACAAAGTGATTCATCCTGGTTTGATTGGAACAACGAAGAAGCTGTTCTATTCCCAAACTGAGAAACTGGAATCACCTGATTAGAAAGTGGGATAACTTCTTCATCCCAACTCCTATTAGATTTATTCAACTTCCTGGTGTTTCTCCACCTTTATGTATCCAAATCAAGCTTCTTACAAAGTGATTCATCCTGGTTTGATTGGAACGACGAAGAAGCTGTCCTATTCCCAAACTGGGAAACTGGAATCACCTGATTAGAAAGTGGGATAACTTCTTCATCCCAACTCCTATGAGATTTATTCAACTTCCTGGTGTTTCTCCACCATTTTATGTATCCAAATCAAGCTTCTTACAAAGTGATTCATCCTGGTTTGATTGGAACGACGAAGAAGCTGTCCTATTCCCAAACTGGGAAACTGGAATCACCTGATTAGAAAGTGGGATAACTTCTTCATCCCAACCCCTATGAGATTTATTCAACTTCCTGGTGTTTCTCCACCATTTTATGTATCAAAATCAAGCTTCTTACAAAGTGATTCATCCTGGTTTGATTGGAACGACGAAGAACCTGCCCTATTCCCAAACTGGGAAACTGGAATCACCTGATTAGAAAGTGGGATAACTTCTTCATCCCAACTCCTATGAGATTTATTCAACTTCCTGTGTGTTCTCCACCATTTTATGTATCAAAATCAAGCTTCTTACAAAGTGATTCATCCTGGTTTGATTGGAACGACGAAGAAGCTGTCTATTCCCAAACTGGGAAACTGGAATCACCTGATTTGAAAGTGGGATAACTTCTTCATCCCAACTCCTATGAGATTTATTCAACTTCCTGGTGTTTCTCCAACACTTTATGTATCCAAATCAAGCTTCTTACAAAGTGATTCATCCTGGTTTGATTGGAACGACGAAGAAGCTGTCCTATTCCCAAACTGGGAAACTGGAATCACCTGATTAGAAAGTGGGATAACTTCTTCATCCCAACTCCTATGAGATTTATTCAACTTCCTGGTGATTCTCCACCATTTTATGTATCCAAATCAAGCTTCTTACAAAGTGATTCATCCTGGTTTGATTGGAACGACGAAGAAGCTGTCCATTCCCAAACGGGAAACTGGAATCACCTGATTTGAAAGTGGGATAACTTCTTCATCCCAACTCCTATGAGATTTATTCAACTTCCTGGTGTTTCTCCACCATTTTATGTATCCAAATCAAGCTTCTTACAAAGTGATTCATCCTGGTTTGATTGGAACGACGAAGAAGCTGTCCTATTCCCAAACTGGGAAACTGGAATCACCTGATTTGAAAGTGGGATAACTTCTTCATCCCAACTCCTATGAGATTTATTCAACTTCCTGGTGTTTCTCTACAACACTTTATGTATCCAAATCAAGCTTCTTACAAAGTGATTCATCCTGGTTTGATTGGAACGACGAAGAAGCTGTCCTATTCCCAAACTGGGAAACTGGAATCACCTGATTAGAAAGTGGGATAACTTCTTCATCCCAACTCCTATGAGATTTATTCAACTTCCTGGTGTTTCCCCAACATTTTATGTATCCAAATCAAGCTTCTTACAAAGTGATTCATCCTGGTTTGATTGGAACGACGAAGAAGCTGTCCTATTCCCAAACTGGGAAACTGGAATCACCTGATTTGAAAGTGGGATAACTTCTTCATCCCAACTCCTATGAGATTTATTCAACTTCCTGGTGTTTCTCCAACACTTTATGTATCCAAATCAAGCTTCTTACAAAGTGATTCATCCTGGTTTGATTGGAACGACGAAGAAGCTGTTCTATTCCCAAACTGGGAAACTGGAATCACCTGATTAGAAAGTGGGATAACTTCTTCATCCCAACTCCTATGAGATTTATTCAACTTCCTGGTGTTTCTCCACCCTTTATGTATCCAAATCAAGCTTCTTACAAAGTGATTCCTCCTGGTTTGATTGGAACGACGAAGAAGCTGTCCATTCCCAAACTGGGAAACTGGAATCACCTGATTAGAAAGTGGGATAACTTCTTCATCCCAACTCCTATGAGATTTATTCAACTTCCTGGTGTTTCTCCACCATTTTATGTATCCAAATCAAGCTTCTTACAAAGTGATTCATCCTGGTTTGATTGGAACGACGAAGAAGCTGTCCTATTCCCAAACTGGGAAACTGGAATCACCTGATTAGAAAGTGGGATAACTTCTTCATCCCAACTCCTATGAGATTTATTCAACTTCCTGGTGTTTCCCACCATTTTATGTATCCAAATCAAGCTTCTTACAAAGTGATTCATCCTGGTTTGATTGGAACGACGAAAAGCTGTCCTATTCCCAAACTGGGAAACTGGAATCACCTGATTTGAAAGTGGGATAACTTCTTCATCCCAACTCCTATGAGATTTATTCAACTTCCTGGTGTTTCTCCACCATTTTATGTATCCAAATCAAGCTTCTTACAAAGTGATTCATCCTGGTTTGATTGGAACGACGAAGAAGCTGTCCTATTCCCAAACTGGGAAACTGGAATCACCTGATTAGAAAGTGGGATAACTTCTTCATCCCAACTCCTATGAGATTTATTCAACTTCCTGGTGTTTCTCCAACACTTTATGTATCCAAATCAAGCTTCTTACAAAGTGATTCATCCTGGTTTGATTGGAACGACGAAGAAGCTGTCCTATTCCCAAACTGGGAAACTGGAATCACCTGATTAGAAAGTGGGATAACTTCTTCATCCAACTCCTATGAGATTTATTCAACTTCCTGGTGTTTCTCCACCCTTTATGTATCCAAATCAAGCTTCTTACAAAGTGATTCATCCTGGTTTGATTGGAACGACGAAGAAGCTGTCCTATTCCCAAACTGGGAAACTGGAATCACCTGATTTGAAAGTGGGATAACTTCTTCATCCCAACTCCTATGAGATTTATTCAACTTCCTGGTGTTTCTCCACCATTTTATGTACTAAATCAAGCTTCTTACAAAGTGATTCATCCTGGTTTGATTGGAACGACGAAGAAGCTGTCCTATTCCCAAACTGGGAAACTGGAATCACCTGATTAGAAAGTGGGATAACTTCTTCATTCCAACTCCTATGAGATTTATTCAACTTCCTGGTGTTTCTCCACCATTTTATGTATCCAAATCAAGCTTCTTACAAAGTGATTCATCCTGGTTTGATTGGAACGACGAAGAAGCTGTAATATTCCCAAACTGGGAAACTGGAATCACCTGATTTGAAAGTGGGATAACTTCTTCATTCCAACTCCTATGAGATTTATTCAACTTCCTGGTGTTTCTCCAACACTTTATGTATCCAAATCAAGCTTCTTACAAAGTGATTCATCCTGGTTTGATTGGAACGACGAAGAAGCTGTCCTATTCCCAAACTGGGAAACTGGAATCACCTGATTAGAAAGTGGGATAACTTCTTCATCCCAACTCCTATGAGATTTATTCAACTTCCTGGTGATTCTCCACCATTTTATGTATCCAAATCAAGCTTCTTACAAAGTGATTCATCCTGGTTTGATTGGAACGACGAAGAAGCTGTCCTTTCCCAAACTGGGAAACTGGAATCACCTGATTTGAAAGTGGGATAACTTCTTCATCCCAACTCCTATGAGATTTATTCAACTTCCTGGTGATTCTCCACCACTTTATGTATCCAAAACAAGCTTCTTACAAAGTGATTCATCCTGGTTTGATTGGAACGACGAAGAAGCTGTCCTATTCCCAAACTGGGAAACTGGAATCACCTGATTTGAAAGTGGGATAACTTCTTCATCCCAACTCCTATGAGATTTATTCAACTTCCTGGTGTTTCTCCAACCTTTATGTATCCAAATCAAGCTTCTTACAAAGTGATTCATCCTGGTTTGATTGGAACGACGAAGAAGCTGTCCTATTCCCAAACTGGGAAACTGGAATCACCTGATTAGAAAGTGGGATAACTTCTTCATCCCAACTCCTATGAGATTTATTCAACTTCCTGGTGTTTCCCCAACTTTTATGTATCCAAATCAAGCTTCTTACAAAGTGATTCATCCTGGTTTGATTGGAACGACGAAGAAGCTGTCCTATTCCCAAACTGGGAAACTGGAATCACCTGATTTGAAAGTGGGATAACTTCTTCATCCCAACTCCTATGAGATTTATTCAACTTCCTGGTGTTCTCCACCACTTTATGTATCCAAATCAAGCTTCTTACAAAGTGATTCATCCTGGTTTGATTGGAACGACGAAGAAGCTGTCCTATTCCCAAACTGGGAAACTGGAATCACCTGATTAGAAAGTGGGATAACTTCTTCATCCAACTCCTATGAGATTTATTCAACTTCCTGGTGTTTCTCCCACCATTTATGTATCCAAATCAAGCTTCTTACAAAGTGATTCATCCTGGTTTGATTGGAACGACGAAGAAGCTGTCCTATTCCCAAACTGGGAAACTGGAATCACCTGATTAGAAAGTGGGATAACTTCTTCATCCCAACTCCTATGAGATTTATTCAACTTCCTGGTGTTTCTCCACCATTTATGTATCCAAATCAAGCTTCTTACAAAGTGATTCATCCTGGTTTGATTGGAACGACGAAGAAGCTGTCCTATTCCCAAACTGGGAAACTGGAATCACCTGATTAGAAAGTGGGATAACTTCTTCATCCTAACTCCTATGAGATTTATTCAACTTCCTGGTGTTTCTCCACCATTTTATGTATCCAAATCAAGCTTCTTACAAAGTGATTCATCCTGGTTTGATTGGAACGACGAAAAGCTATCCTATTCCCAAACTGGGAAACTGGAATCACCTTATTAGAAAGTGGGATAACTTCTTCATCCCAACTCCTACGAGATTTATTCAACTTCCTGGTGATTCTCCACCACTTTATGTATCCAAATCAAGCTTCTTACAAAGTGATTCATCCTGGTTTGATTGGAACGACGAAGAAGCTGTCCTATTCCCAAACTGGGAAACTGGAATCACCTGATTTGAAAGTGGGATAACTTCTTCATCCCAACTCCTATGAGATTTATTCAACTTCCTGGTGTTTCTCCACCACTTTTATGTATCCAAATCAAGCTTCTTACAAAGTGATTCATCCTGGTTTGATTGGAACGACGAAGAAGCTGTCCTATTCCCAAACTGGGAAACTGGAATCACCTGATTAGAAAGTGGGATAACTTCTTCATCCCAACTCCTATGAGATTTATTCAACTTCCTGGTGTTTCTCCACCACTTTATGTATCCAAATCAAGCTTCTTACAAAGTGATTCATCCTGGTTTGATTGGAACGACGAAGAAGCTGTCCTATTCCCAAACTGGGAAACTGGAATCACCTGATTTGAAAGTGGGATAACTTCTTCATCCCAACTCCTATGAGATTTATTCAACTTCCTGGTGTTTCTCCACCATTTTATGTATCCAAATCAAGCTTCTTACAAAGTGATTCATCCTGGTTTGATTGGAACGACGAAGAAGCTGTCCTATTCCCAAACTGGGAAACTGGAATCACCTGATTAGAAAGTGGGATAACTTCTTCATCCCAACTCCTATGAGATTTATTCAACTTCCTGGTTTCTCCACCACTTTATGTATCCAAATCAAGCTTCTTACAAAGTGATTCATCCTGGTTTGATTGGAACGACGAAGAAGCTGTCCTATTCCCAAACTGGGAAACTGGAATCACCTGATTTGAAAGTGGGATAACTTCTTCATCCCAACTCCTATGAGATTTATTCAACTTCCTGGTGTTTCTCCAACACTTTATGTATCCAAATCAAGCTTCTTACAAAGTGATTCATCCTGGTTTGATTGGAACGACGAAGAAGCTGTCCTATTCCCAAACTGGGAAACTGGAATCACCTGATTAGAAAGTGGGATAACTTCTTCATCCCAACTCCTATGAGATTTATTCAACTTCCTGGTGATTCTCCACCATTTATGTATCCAAATCAAGCTTCTTACAAAGTGATTCATCCTGGTTTGATTGGAACGACGAAGAAGCTGTCCTATTCCCAAACTGGGAAACTGGAATCACCTGATTAGAAAGTGGGATAACTTCTTCATCCCAACTCCTATGAGATTTATTCAACTTCCTGGTGTTTCTCCACCACTTTATGTATCCAAATCAAGCTTCTTACAAAGTGATTCATCCTGGTTTGATTGGAACGACGAAGAAGCTGTCCTATTCCCAAACTGGGAAACTGGAATCACCTGATTTGAAAGTGGGATAACTTCTTCATCCCAACTCCTATGAGATTTATTCAACTTCCTGGTGTTTCTCCAACACTTTATGTATCCAAATCAAGCTTCTTACAAAGTGATTCATCCTGGTTTGATTGGAACGACGAAGAAGCTGTCCTATTCCCAAACTGGGAAACTGGAATCACCTGATTAGAAAGTGGGATAACTTCTTCATCCAACTCCTATGAGATTTATTCAACTTCCTGGTGTTTCTCCACCATTTTATGTATCCAAATCAAGCTTCTTACAAAGTGATTCATCCTGGTTTGATTGGAACGACGAAGAAGCTGTCCTATTCCCAAACTGGGAAACTGGAATCACCTGATTGAAAGTGGGATAACTTCTTCATCCCAACTCCTATGAGATTTATTCAACTTCCTGGTGTTTCTCCAACACTTTATGTATCCAAATCAAGCTTCTTACAAAGTGATTCATCCTGGTTTGATTGGAACGACGAAGAAGCTGTCTATTCCCAAACTGGGAAACTGGAATCACCTGATTGAAAGTGGGATAACTTCTTCATCCCAACTCCTATGAGATTTATTCAACTTCCTGGTGTTTCTCCAACCCTTTATGTATCCAAATCAAGCTTCTTACAAAGTGATTCATCCTGGTTTGATTGGAACGACGAAGAAGCTGTCCTATTCCCAAACTGGGAAACTGGAATCACCTGATTAGAAAGTGGGATAACTTCTTCATCCCAACTCCTATGAGATTTATTCAACTTCCTGGTGTTTCTCCACCATTTTATGTATCCAAATCAAGCTTCTTACAAAGTGATTCATCCTGGTTTGATTGGAACGACGAAGAAGCTGTCCTATTCCCAAACTGGGAAACTGGAATCACCTGATTAGAAAGTGGGATAACTTCTTCATCCCAACTCCTATGAGATTTATTCAACTTCCTGGTGTTTCTCCACCATTTTATGTATCCAAATCAAGCTTCTTACAAAGTGATTCATCCTGGTTTGATTGGAACGACGAAAAGCTGTCCTATTCCCAAACTGGGAAACTGGAATCACCTGATTTGAAAGTGGGATAACTTCTTCATCCCAACTCCTATGAGATTTATTCAACTTCCTGGTGTTTCTCCACCATTTTATGTATCCAAATCAAGCTTCTTACAAAGTGATTCATCCTGGTTTGATTGGAACGACGAAGAAGCTGTCCTATTCCCAAACTGGGAAACTGGAATCACCTGATTAGAAAGTGGGATAACTTCTTCATCCCAACTCCTATGAGATTTATTCAACTTCCTGGTGTTTCTCCACCATTTTATGTATCCAAATCAAGCTTCTTACAAAGTGATTCATCCTGGTTTGATTGGAACGACGAAGAAGCTGTCCTATTCCCAAACTGGGAAACTGGAATCACCTGATTAGAAAGTGGGATAACTTCTTCATCCCAACTCCTATGAGATTTATTCAACTTCCTGGTGTTTCTCCACCATTTTATGTATCCAAATCAAGCTTCTTACAAAGTGATTCATCCTGGTTTGATTGGAACGACGAAGAAGCTGTCCTATTCCCAAACTGGGAAACTGGAATCACCTGATTAGAAAGTGGGATAACTTCTTCATCCAACTCCTATGAGATTTATTCAACTTCCTGGTGTTTCTCCACCATTTATGTATCCAAATCAAGCTTCTTACAAAGTGATTCATCCTTTTGATTGGAACGACGAAGAAGCTGTCCTATTCCCAAACTGGGAAACTGGAATCACCTGATTAGAAAGTGGGATAACTTCTTCATCCCAACTCCTATGAGATTTATTCAACTTCCTGGTGTTTCTCCAACACTTTATGTATCCAAATCAAGCTTCTTACAAAGTGATTCATCCTGGTTTGATTGGAACGACGAAGAAGCTGTCCTATTCCCAAACTGGGAAACTGGAATCACCTGATTAGAAAGTGGGATAACTTCTTCATCCAACTCCTATGAGATTTATTCAACTTCCTGGTGTTTCTCCAACCCTTTATGTATCCAAATCAAGCTTCTTACAAAGTGATTCATCCTTGGTTTGATTGGAACGACGAAAGCTGTCCTATTCCCAAACTGGGAAACTGGAATCACCTGATTAGAAAGTGGGATAACTTCTTCATCCCAACTCCTATGAGATTTATTCAACTTCCTGGTGTTTCTCCACCATTTATGTATCCAAATCAAGCTTCTTACAAAGTGATTCATCA
>NW_026015444.1:0-18700 GCF_020379485.1 Brassica napus | reverse complement strand
TCCCTGGCTTTACTAGATGCTCAAGACCAGGAGGCGAGGATGCATGTATACTTCATCTTCAAGTTCACCTTGCAGGAAAGCATTCTTCACATCCATTTGCCACAAATCCCACTCCAAGTTTGTTGCAATGGACAACACAATCCGAACTGTGTGCAGCTTAGCTACTGGTGCAAAGGTATCAATGTAATCCTCTCCATAGGTCTGTGTAAATCCTCTTGCAACCAATCTGGTCTTCTTCCTATCAATCTGTCCATTTGCTAGATACTTGATTGTGAAGATCCATCTACTAGATACAGCCTTCTTCCCTTAGGCAGCTCACTCTCATACCATGTATCATTTTTGATCATAGCACACCTGCTTCAGCTCCCACTGATTCTTTCCATTCCTTGTCTAACATAGCTTCTTCATAAGTCCTTGGTACATAACTCTCATCCAGACTAATCATAAAGGCATAATGCTCCTCTGGAAACTCAGCAGCAAAGGAACACATGGCTTGAGAAGGATGCTCCACAGCCTGGGCATTGTAGTACACTCTCGTGTTTACCCAGTTGGAAGGATCCCTCTTTATCCTTGTGCTCCTCCTCAAAGCTTGAACCTGATCTTCAGTTTGCACACTAGCCGGCTCCACTTGCTCTTCTTCTGAACTGGCTGGTCCGACTTGTTCTTCTCCACTAGACTGAACCTCATCCACTTCTCCACTAGACTGAACATTGTTCTCAACTTGTGATGATCTTGATCATGAAGACCTGAATCCTCTTGGTTTTGCTCTTGCTCACCAGATTCAGTTCCATTCCCCCTCTCATGATCAAGAGGAGTTGTTCTTCCAGCTCCACCAGTCTGATTGGAAGGCTCTCTCCTTCCGGGTTCCTGATCCTGGGATAACCCTATCCGAGCTTCTCCAACAACACTCTCAGTTGTTGCCTTATCAGATGGAGCTTGAGACAAATCCTTCAGATTTTCCCACTCCTTTTCTTCATAATAACCTTTTGTTTCAACAAACTTCACTTCTCTAGATACCATCACCCTCCTTGCTTCAGGATCATAGCACTTGTACCCCTTCTGAGTGATAGAATAACCAATGAACATAGCCTTAGTACTCTTTGCCTCCAGCTTGTTTCTCTGTTCTCCTGGAACCATGACATAGCACACACACCCAAAGACACGTAGGTGATCAATGACAGGTTTGCTCTTGTTCAACACTTCAAATGGAGACAGATTCTTTAATATCTTGGTTGGAACCCGGTTGATGAGATAGCAAGCAGTCTGCACAGCATCACTCCAAAAACGTTTTGGGACATTTGCATGAAACATCATCGATCTAGCAACCTCCATCAAGTGCCTGTTCTTCCTCTCAGCTACACCATTCTGCTGTGGTGTATAAGGGCAGCTAGTCTGATGCACAATCCCATGCTTGGCTAGATGACTTTGAAGGCATTGCTGATGTATTCACCTCCATTATCTGATCTCAGTACCTTCACAGTAGCATTGTATTGATTAGATACATATGCTTGGAAGTTCATAAATGCTTCTAGCACCCTATCTTTAGATGGAAGCAATGTAAGCCAAGTATACTTAGACTTCTCATCAATGAATGTCACAAAGTACTTCTGGCTATCTCTAGACAAACAAGGAGCAGTCCACACATCTGAATGAACTAGATCAAAGCAATGCTCATAGTAGTTTCTGATGTTGGAAAAACAGTCCTACAATGCTTTCCTAATATGCATGCTTCACACTCCAAGTGATTAAATGACATATTAGGAATTATCAATTCAATAGCACGAGCATGAGGATGTCCCAATCTAGCATGCCAAGTAATACTATCAATCTTCTCATAATTACTACTCAAACACATAGAATCAAAGGGTTTAGAGATCTTAGCCAATTGGAGCTGGTATAGATTATTCTTGCTGTCTCCTCTCCCAATGACCTTTCCAGTCTTCAAATCTTGGAACTCAACATCATCTGGCCTGAATACTACTTGACAGCCAAGATCAATCGTGGCTTTCCTCACAGATAGTAGATTTGAAGCAAACTGTGGCATGTAGAAGGCATCTGAGTCTTTATCAAATAGCTTGAGCTTTCCAACTCCTTCTATTGGAATCCTATCACCATTAGCTATCATCACCCCCAGTAGCTTTCTTTACATCACTCATTAAGCTTCTGTCACTAATCATGTGATGACTTGCTCCAGAATCAACAATGATGGGTTTGTTGGATGTGGATGCTTTGGCAGGAGCACCTTGTCTCCGGGTCGTAGCCAAAGCATACACATACTTGACAAACTCATCCCATTCCTCCTTTGTGACAGGCTCATCCGCTCCTTTGGTCTCTAGCTTCCTCATAACCCCACTGCTCTCTACAGATTCTCCAATGTAAGCTGAGTACAAGCATTCTCCTACTTGCATACTCTCCTTGATATCCTTCCTCCATAATCTGCTCATCATGACCCACATCTTAGAAAGTTTTCTCAACTTTCCCTTCTTGCAGCTTGTACCTCTCTTCCATCTATCTGGCTTCTTGTTTATCTCCCACACATCACACATGTGTTCAACCAGCTCACATATCTCTCCCATAAGAAAGCCAAAGATCACATCTTGCTTCCTCCTTCCTTGACACCAACTCGGACTTACTGTATGAGTTTTCACCATACTCAACTCTGATTCTACTTCTCTCAGCCTCCCTACAAGCTGATACAACTCTTTCTTCCCTTGTCTTAGACTATAGATCACGCCCTTGGCTTCATCAGCCTCCAACCTTGCTGTCTGACTTCTTCAGCAGCTACCTCCTCTAAAGGTTCCACCTTTACTTGAATCTCCTCCAACCTTGCTGTTGACCTTCTTCAGCAGCTACCTCCCTTAAAGGTTCCACCTTTACTTGAATCTCCTCCAAACTTGCTGTCTGATCTTTCTCAGCAGCTCTCACCTTTAAAGGTTCTTTCTTTTCATGATTACTCCAAATCCCACAGCTTTCAAAAGCTGTCTTTATCCAGCTTGACCAAGCACACTCGTTTTCTCTCTCTTCTTCTCTTCACTTCTTGATCTTGTCTCCTCCACCATGCTTAACTCGTTTGAATCCATCAGAAACTCTCCACAGACTCAATTCGATCTCAAGGACACCAAAAAGCACCAAGAACACATCAAGAACACCAAGAACACCTCAAGAACACCTCAAGAAACTCAGATTTCGAAAATCATAATCAAACACACTCTCCCCTTTGCGCAACCTGGCTCTGATACCATATACACTTTTGTGTATGTAGAGTGATGAATGAATATCAAGAGATGATTTGTGTAGTTTGTATGAGATTAGGAGATTAAGAGAGACTCAGAGAATAAAGAACAAGAGAGAATACTCAAAAACTCCATTAATTGATAACTGATGAGGTTTACAAGTATATATAGAGAGAGCAACAAGGGTTTTCGAAATGTATAAGCATGTGGAGTCAATGGACAGGCTGGAACTCCTTTTGAATCACTTGGCTGTGCTTTCTCACATGCTTGCACTAGTGAAAAAGCATCCTCTCCTTTCCAGCATCATACAGGCTGTCAAAGTGCTCCCTTATCCTTCCTTATCCTCTTCCACGTTTTCCTTAGGGTAAGAAAGGATAACATCAGCTAGACTCCAATTTAACCCATCCGGGTAACTTCTCTTCATTTCACTTATTTACCACAGTAAAACTAAAGTTACTGTGGTAAATCCCAAAGTTACTGACTGCCCAATACTCTTCTCTATCAATGTATCCACTCCTCATCACCTCATCTCAACAGTTATTGGATCATAAATTTGTAGCTTTCTGAGTGATTGAGTACCCAATGAACATAGCTTTAGTACTCTTTGCTTCTAGCTTGTTCCTTCTTTCTCCGGGAATCATCACATAACATAAGCACCCAAAGACTCTCAAATGATCAATGTGTGGCTTGGTCTTGTTCAATACTTCAAAGGGAGACAGTTTCTTCAAGACACGGGTTGGCACTCTATTGATGAGATAGCAAGCAGTCTGAACAGCATCACTCCAAAACCTCTTAGGGACATTCATGTGGAACATTATTGATCTCGCAACCTCCATCAAATGTCTGTTCTTCCTCTCAGCCACCCCATTTTGTTGTGGTGTATAAGGACAGCTAGTTTGTTGCACAATCCCATGCTTTGCAAGATGACTCTTGAAAGCATTGCTAGTGTATTCTCCTCCATTATCAGACCTCAGAATCTTCACAGTGGCATTGTACTGATTAGCAACATATGCTTGGAAGTTCATGAAGGCTTCTAGGACTCTGTCTTTGGAGGGAATCATGGTGATCCATGTGTACTTTGACTTCTCATCAATGAAAGTCACAAAGTACTTATGGCTGTCTCTAGACATACAGGGAGCTGTCCACACGTCTGAATGCACCAGATCAAAGCAATTCTCATATCTGGTTTCTGATGTTGGGAAGACAGTCCTACAGTGCTTTCCAAGTATACAAGCTTCACACTCCAAGTGATTGAACGCCATACTTGGTAGAATCAGTTCAATTGCCTTGGCATGAGGATGTCCCAGCCTTGCATGCCATGTGAGATTATCACACCTATCCGTTGTGCTGCTTAAACACACAGACTCCACAGGACTAGGCGCCTCAGTTGTTTGGAGATGATAGAGCTGATGCTTGCTGTCTCCTCTGCCAATAACCCTTCCAGTCTTCAAATCCTGGAACTCAACTTCATTTGGTCTGAAAACCACTTGACAATCCAGATCAACTGTAGCCTTCTTAACTGAGATTAGATTGGATGTAAACTGAGGTAGGTAGAAGGCAGTGGAGTTCTTCTCAAACAGCTTGAGGTTTCCCACTCCTTCTATTGGGATCCTGGTACCATTGGCTATCATGACACTCCCTGTTGCTGCTTTAACCTCACTGATTAGTCTCTTGTCACTGATCATGTGGTGTGTTGCTCCAGAGTCAATGATGATGGGTTTAGATGTGGATGCTTTGGCAGGAGCACCCAGACTCCGGGTCGTAGCCAAAGCATACACATGCTTAACTAACTCATCCCATTCCTTCTTTGTCACACACTCATCTGCCCTCTTGGTATCCATTCCTCTCATATCTGCACTGTCTCCTACTGTTTCTCCCATGTAAGCTGAGTATGAACACTCTCCTATAACCATCTGCTGAAGTACATCCTTGATTCTCTTCAAGATCACACTCATCCTGTCACTTAAGTGCTCAGACTCGCTATCCTTTCTCCATGCCCTTCTCTTCATTAACCACTCCTTAGAAAGTTTTCTCAACCTTCCCTTCTTACAGCTTGTACCTCCCTTCCATCTTTCTGGCTTCCTGTTCATCTCCCACACATCACAAGTATATTTAACAAGCTCACATACCTCTTCCATAAGAAAGCTAAAGATCACATCTTGCTTCCTCCTTTCTTGACAACATCTCGGATTTGATGTGTGTGCTTCACCACATCTAACTCTGACCATACTTCTCTCAGCCTTCCCACAAGCTGATAACACTCATCCTTTCCTTGTCTCAAGCCCCGGATCACCCCTCTGTCCTCAACGACTCTTACAAGCTTGGACTTGCCTAAAGTTGCTTCAATCTCACTCTTTGTAGTGTTTCCTTGAACAACTTCATTTCCCAGCTTCAGACCTCTTGTCTGACCTTCTTCAGTAGCCATTTCCATGAAAGGTTTCCCCTTTCCATGACTACTCCATAACCCACAGCTTTCCAAAGCTCTTTTGGCCCACCTTGACCACTCGCCATGCCTCTCCTCTTCAGTCTTCACAGTTGACTCAGGTCTGTGCTCCATTTCCATGTTGAGATGATTTGGATTCACCAGAACCTCTCACGCCACCAAGATAATGAAAACCCAAAGTTAAGAACACCAAGAACACTCAAGAACACTCAAGATTTTTAAGAAAAAGGAATCACACTCTCCCACTTTGCGCAACCTGGCTCTGATACCATATACACTTTTGTGTATTAGAGCATGATTCAACTAATCAGGGATAATCAGATGAAAAGATTAAAGAGATTAAGAGATTTTAGTGAGAGAATAGAGAGAGAGACTCAAAACTCCATTAGATTGATTAATGAGAGAGTTTACAACACATATAGATTAGGGATAATAATTCGTCCAGGTTCAGTCTAGCTAGGATAAGAGGCATGTGTAGTCAAAGATGCTTGATTCAAATGGCCAATAAGGTTCCTCACATGCTTGGGTATCTTGCTTTAGCTTTCCAGCTGGTGCCAGCCTGTCTAAAGCTCTCTAGCCTTGACCAGACCTTATCCAAACTCCTCCTGCTTATCCAGACTCCTCCTGGCGTGTTTCACTCTCCAAATGGATGCAAGGTAACTTCCCAAGTCTTTTAACTCAGTTACCACAGTAACAATAAAGTTACTGTGGTAAATCTCCAAAGTTACTGCCTGCTCCAAATCCCTTCCTCTATCCATGTATCAACTCTCATCTCCTCATCTCAACACTTACAAAGTGATTCATCCTGGTTTGATTGGAACGACGAGAAGCTGTCTATTCCCAAACTGAGAAACTGGAATCACCTGATTAGAAAGTGGGATAACTCTTCATTCCAACTCCTATGAGATTTATTCAACTTCATGGTGTTTCTCCAACCCTTTATGTATCCAAATCAAGCTTCTTACAAAGTGATTCATCCTGGTTGATTGGAACGACGAAGAAGCTGTCCTATTCCCAAACTGGGAAACTGGAATCACCTGATTAGAAAGTGGGATAACTTCTTCATCCCAACCCTATGAGATTTATTCAACTTCCTGGTGTTTCTCCACCATTTTATGTATCAAAATCAAGCTTCTTACAAAGTGATTCATCCTGGTTTGATTGGAACGACGAAGAAGCTGCCCTATTCCCAAACTGGGAAACTGGAATCACCTGATTAGAAAGTGGGATAACTTCTTCATCCCAACTCCTATGAGATTTATTCAACTTCCTGGTGATTCTCCACCACTTTATGTATCCAAATCAAGCTTCTTACAAAGTGATTCATCCTGGTTTGATTGGAACGACGAAGAAGCTGCCTATTCCCAAACTGGGAAACTGGAATCACCTGATTAGAAAGTGGGATAACTTCTTCATCCCAACTCCTATGAGATTTATTCAACTTCCTGGTGTTTCCCACCACTTTATGTATCCAAATCAAGCTTCTTACAAAGTGATTCATCCTGGTTTGATTGGAACGACGAAGAAGCTGTCCTATTCCCAAACTGGGAAACTGGAATCACCTGATTTGAAAGTGGGATAACTTCTTCATCCCAACTCCTATGAGATTTATTCAACTTCCTGGTGTTTCTCCAACACTTTATGTATCCAAATCAAGCTTCTTACAAAGTGATTCATCCTGGTTTGATTGGAACGACGAAGAAGCTGTCTATTCCCAAACTGGGAAACTGGAATCACCTGATTAGAAGTGGGATAACTTCTTCATCCCAACTCCTATGAGATTTATTCAACTTCCTGGTGATTCTCAACCACTTTATGTATCCAAATCAAGCTTCTTACAAAGTGATTCATCCTGGTTTGATTGGAACGACGAAGAAGCTGTCCTATTCCCAAACTGGGAAACTGGAATCACCTGATTGAAAGTGGGATAACTTCTTCATCCCAACTCCTATGAGATTTATTCAACTTCCTGGTGTTTCCCCACCATTATGTATCCAAATCAAGCTTCTTACAAAGTGATTCATCCTGGTTTGATTGGAACGACGAAGAAGCTGTCCTATTCCCAAACTGGGAAACTGGAATCACCTGATTTGAAAGTGGGATAACTTCTTCATCCCAACTCCTATGAGATTTATTCAACTTCCTGGTGTTTCTCCAACACTTTATGTATCCAAATCAAGCTTCTTACAAAGTGATTCATCCTGGTTTGATTGGAACGACGAAGAAGCTGTCCTATTCCCAAACTGGGAAACTGGAATCACCTGATTAGAAAGTGGGATAACTTCTTCATCCCAACTCCTATGAGATTTATTCAACTTCCTGGTGTTCCCACAATTTATGTATCCAAATCAAGCTTCTTACAAAGTGATTCATCCTGGTTTGATTGGAACGACGAAGAAGAAGCTGTCCTATTCCCAAACTGGGAAACTGGAATCACCTGATTTGAAAGTGGGATAACTTCTTCATCCCAACTCCTATGAGATTTATTCAACTTCCTGGTGTTTCTCCAACACTTTATGTATCCAAATCAAGCTTCTTACAAAGTGATTCATCCTGGTTTGATTGGAACGACGAAGAAGCTGTTCTATTCCCAAACTGGGAAACTGGAATCACCTGATTAGAAAGTGGGATAACTTCTTCATCCCAACTCCTATGAGATTTATTCAACTTCCTGGTGTTTCTCCAACCCTTTATGTATCCAAATCAAGCTTCTTACAAAGTGATTCATCCTGGTTTGATTGGAACGACGAAGAAGAAGCTGTCCTATTCCCAAACTGGGAAACTGGAATCACCTGATTAGAAAGTGGGATAACTTCTTCATCCCAACTCCTATGAGATTTATTCAACTTCCTGGTGTTTCTCACCATTATGTATCCAAATCAAGCTTCTTACAAAGTGATTCATCCTGGTTTGATTGGAACGACGAAGAAGCTGTCCTATTCCCAAACTGGGGAAACTGGATCACTGATTAGAAAGTGGGATAACTTCTTTCCCAACTCCTATGAGATTTATTCAACTTCCTGGTGTTTCTCCACCATTTATGTATCCAAATCAAGCTTCTTACAAAGTGATTCATCCTGGTTTGATTGGAACGACGAAGAAGCTGTCCTATTCCCAAACTGGGAAACTGGAATCACCTGATTTGAAAGTGGGATAACTTCTTCATCCCAACTCCTATGAGATTTATTCAACTTCCTGGTGTTTCTCCACCATTTATGTATCCAAATCAAGCTTCTTACAAAGTGATTCATCCTGGTTTGATTGGAACGACGAAGAAGCTGTCCTATTCCCAAACTGGGAAACTGGAATCACCTGATTAGAAAGTGGGATAACTTCTTCATCCCAACTCCTATGAGATTTATTCAACTTCCTGGTGATTCTCCACCACTTTATGTATCCAAATCAAGCTTCTTACAAAGTGATTCATCCTGGTTTGATTGGAACGACGAAGAAGCTGTTCTATTCCCAAACTGGGAAACTGGAATCACCTGATTAGAAAGTGGGATAACTTCTTCATCCCAACTCCTATGAGATTTATTCAACTTCCTGGTGTTTCTCCAACACTTTATGTATCCAAATCAAGCTTCTTACAAAGTGATTCATCCTGGTTTGATTGGAACGACGAAGAAGCTGTCCTATTCCCAAACTGGGAAACTGGAATCACCTGATTGAAAGTGGGATAACTTCATCCCAACTCCTATGAGATTTATTCAACTTCCTGGTGTTTCTCCACCATTTATGTATCCAAATCAAGCTTCTTACAAAGTGATTCATCCTGGTTTGATTGGAACGACGAAGAAGCTGTCCTATTCCCAAACTGGGAAACTGGAATCACCTGATTAGAAAGTGGGATAACTTCTTCATTCCAACTCCTATGAGATTTATTCAACTTCCTGGTGTTTCTCCACCTTTATGTATCCAAATCAAGCTTCTTACAAAGTGATTCATCCTGGTTTGATTGGAACGACGAAGAAGCTGTCCTATTCCCAAACTGGAAAATGGAATCACCTGATTAGAAAGTGGGATAACTTCTTCATTCCAACTCCTATGAGATTTATTCAACTTCCTGGTGTTTCTCCAACCTTTATGTATCCAAATCAAGCTTCTTACAAAGTGATTCATCCTGGTTTGATTGGAACGACGAAGAAGCTGTCCTATTCCCAAACTGGGAAACTGGAATCACCTGATTAGAAAGTGGGATAACTTCTTCATCCCAACTCCTATGAGATTTATTCAACTTCCTGGTGATTCTCCACCATTTATGTATCCAAATCAAGCTTCTTACAAAGTGATTCATCCTGGTTGATTGGAACGACGAAGAAGCTGTCCTATTCCCAAACTGGGAAACTGGAATCACCTGATTTGAAAGTGGGATAACTTCTTCATCCCAACTCCTATGAGATTTATTCAACTTCCTGGTGATTCTCCAACACTTTATGTATCCAAATCAAGCTTCTTACAAAGTGATTCATCCTGGTTTGATTGGAACGAAGAAGAAGCTGTCCTATTCCCAAACTGGGAAACTGGAATCACCTGATTAGAAAGTGGGATAACTTCTTCATCCCAACTCCTATGAGATTTATTCAACTTCCTGGTGTTTCTCAACCCTTTATGTATCCAAATCAAGCTTCTTACAAAGTGATTCATCCTGGTTTGATTGGAACGACGAAGAAGCTGTCCTATTCCCAAACTGGGAAACTGGAATCACCTGATTAGAAAGTGGGATAACTTCTTCATCCCAACTCCTATTAGATTATTCAACTTCCTGGTGTTTCTCCAACCCTTTATGTATCCAAATCAAGCTTCTTACAAAGTGATTCATCCTGGTTTGATTGGAACGACGAAGAAGCTGTCCTATTCCCAAACTGGGAAACAGGAATCACCTGATTAGAAAGTGGGATAACTTCTTCATCCCAACTCCTATGAGATTTATTCAACTTCCTGGTGATTCTCCACACTTTATGTATCCAAATCAAGCTTCTTACAAAGTGATTCATCCTGGTTTGATTGGAACGACGAAGAAGCTGTCCTATTCCCAAACTGGGAAACTGGAATCACCTGATTAGAAAGTGGGATAACTTCTTCATCCCAACTCCTATGAGATTTATTCAACTTCCTGGTGTTTCTCCACCATTTTATGTATCCAAATCAAGCTTCTTACAAAGTGATTCATCCTGGTTTGATTGGAACGACGAAGAAGCTGTCCTATTCCCAAACTGGGAAACTGGAATCACCTGATTTGAAAGTGGGATAACTTCTTCATCCCAACTCCTATGAGATTTATTCAACTTCCTGGTGTTTCTCCAACACTTTATGTATCCAAATCAAGCTTCTTACAAAGTGATTCATCCTGGTTTGATTGGAACGACGGAAGAAGCTGTCCTATTCCCAAACTGGGAAACTGGAATCACCTGATTGAAAGTGGGATAACTTCTTCATCCCAACTCCTATGAGATTTATTCAACTTCCTGGTGTTCTCCACCACTTTATGTATCCAAATCAAGCTTCTTACAAAGTGATTCATCCTGGTTTGATTGGAACGACGAAGAAGCTGTCCTATTCCCAAACTGGGAAACTGGAATCACCTGATTAGAAAGTGGGATAACTTCTTCATCCCAACTCCTATGAGATTTATTCAACTTCCTGGTGTTTCTCCACCACTTTATGTATCCAAATCAAGCTTCTTACAAAGTGATTCATCCTGGTTTGATTGGAACGACGAAGAAGCTGTCCTATTCCCAAATGGGAAACTGGAAACTGGAATCACCTGATTAGAAAGTGGGATAACTTCTTCATCCCAACTCCTATGAGATTTATTCAACTTCCTGGTGATTTCCAACCTTATGTATCCAAATCAAGCTTCTTACAAAGTGATTCATCCTGGTTTGATTGGAACGACGAAGAAGCTGTCCTATTCCCAAACTGGGGGAAACTGGAATCACCTGATTAGAAAGTGGGATAACTTCTTCATCCCAACTCCTATGAGATTTATTCAACTTCCTGGTGATTCTCCACCATTTTATGTATCCAAATCAAGCTTCTTACAAAGTGATTCATCCTGGTTTGATTGGAACGACGAAGACGAAGAAGCTGTCCTATTCCCAAACTGGGAAACTGGAATCACCTGATTAGAAAGTGGGATAACTTCTTCATCCCAACTCCTATGAGATTTATTCAACTTCCTGGTGATTCTCCAACCCTTTATGTATCCAATCAAGCTTCTTACAAAGTGATTCATCCTGGTTGATTGGAACGACGAAGAAGCTGTCTATTCCCAAACTGGGAAACTGGAATCACCTGATTAGAAAGTGGGATAACTTCTTCATCCCAACTCCTATGAGATTTATTCAACTTCCTGGTGTTCTCCAACCTTTATGTATCCAAATCAAGCTTCTTACAAAGTGATTCATCCTGGTTTGATTGGAACGACGAAGAAGAAGCTGTCCTATTCCCAAACTGGGAAACTGGAATCACCTGATTAGAAAGTGGGATAACTTCTTCATCCCAACTCCTATGAGATTTATTCAACTTCCTGGTGATTCTCCACCACTTTATGTATCCAAATCAAGCTTCTTACAAAGTGATTCATCCTGGTTTGATTGGAACGACGAAGAAGCTGTCCTATTCCCAAACTGGGAAACTGGAATCACCTGATTTGAAAGTGGGATAACTTCTTCATCCCAACTCCTATGAGATTTATTCAACTTCCTGGTGATTCTCCAACACTTTATGTATCCAAATCAAGCTTCTTACAAAGTGATTCATCCTGGTTTGATTGGAACGACGAAGAAGCTGTCCTATTCCCAAACTGGGAAACTGGAATCACCTGATTAGAAAGTGGGATAACTTCTTCATCCCAACTCCTATGAGATTTATTCAACTTCCTGGTGTTTCTCCAACCCTTTATGTATCCAAATCAAGCTTCTTACAAAGTGATTCATCCTGGTTTGATTGGAACGACGAAGAAGCAGTCCTATTCCCAAACTGGGAAACTGGAATCACCTGATTAGAAAGTGGGATAACTTCTTCATCCCAACTCCTATGAGATTTATTCAACTTCCTGGTGTTTCTCCACCCTTTATGTATCCAAATCAAGCTTCTTACAAAGTGATTCATCCTGGTTTGATTGGAACGACGAAGAAGCTGTCTATTCCCAAACTGGGAAACTGGAATCACCTGATTAGAAAGTGGGATAACTTCTTCATCCCAACTCCTATGAGATTTATTCAACTTCCTGGTGATTCTCCACCATTTTATGTATCCAAATCAAGCTTCTTACAAAGTGATTCATCCTGGTTTGATTGGAACGACGAAGAAGCTGTCCTATTCCCAAACTGGGAAACTGGAATCACCTGATTAGAAAGTGGGATAACTTCTTCATCCCAACTCCTATGAGATTTATTCAACTTCCTGGTGTTCTCCAACCTTATGTATCCAAATCAAGCTTCTTACAAAGTGATTCATCCTGGTTTGATTGGAACGACGAAGAAGAAGCTGTCCTATTCCCAAACTGGGAAACTGGAATCACCTGATTAGAAAGTGGGATAACTTCTTCATCCCAACTCCTATGAGATTTATTCAACTTCCTGGTGATTCTCCACCATTTATGTATCCAAATCAAGCTTCTTACAAAGTGATTCATCCTGGTTTGATTGGAACGACGAAGAAGCTGTCCTATTCCCAAACTGGGAAACTGGAATCACCTGATTAGAAAGTGGGATAACTTCTTCATCCCAACTCCTATGAGATTTATTCAACTTCCTGGGTTTTCCCACATTTTATGTATCCAAATCAAGCTTCTTACAAAGTGATTCATCCTGGTTTGATTGGACGACGAAGAAGCTGTCCTATTCCAAACTGGGAAACTGGAATCACCTGATTAGAAAGTGGGATAACTTCTTCATCCAACTCCTATGAGATTTATTCAACTTCCTGGTGTTTCTCCAACACTTTATGTATCCAAATCAAGCTTCTTACAAGTGATTCATCCTGGTTTGATTGGAACGACGAAGAAGCTGTCCTATTCCCAAACTGGGAAACTGGAATCACCTGATTAGAAAGTGGGATAACTTCTTCATCCCAACTCCTATGAGATTTATTCAACTTCCTGGTGTTTCTCCAACCCTTTATGTATCCAAATCAAGCTTCTTACAAAGTGATTCATCCTGGTTTGATTGGAACGACGAAGAAGCTGTCCTATTCCCAAACTGGGAAACTGGAATCACCTGATTAGAAAGTGGGATAACTTCTTCATCCCAACTCCTATGAGATTTATTCAACTTCCTGGTGATTCTCACCATTTTATGTATCCAAATCAAGCTTCTTACAAAGTGATTCATCCTGGTTTGATTGGAACGACGAAGAAGCTGTCCTATTCCCAAACTGGGAAACTGGAATCACCTGATTAGAAAGTGGGATAACTTCTTCATCCCAACTCCTATGAGATTTATTCAACTTCCTGGTGTTTCTCCACCACTTTATGTATCCAAATCAAGCTTCTTACAAAGTGATTCATCCTGGTTTGATTGGAACGACGAAGAAGCTGTCCTATTCCCAAACTGGGAAACTGGAATCACCTGATTAGAAAGTGGGATAACTTCTTCATCCCAACTCCTATGAGATTTATTCAACTTCCTGGTGTTCTCCACCATTTTATGTATCCAAATCAAGCTTCTTACAAAGTGATTCATCCTGGTTTGATTGGAACGACGAAGAAGCTGTTCTATTCCCAAACTGGGAAACTGGAATCACCTGATTAGAAAGTGGGATAACTTCTTCATCCCAACTCCTATGAGATTTATTCAACTTCCTGGTGTTCTCCACCACTTTATGTATCCAAATCAAGCTTCTTACAAAGTGATTCATCTGGGTTGATTGGAACGACGAAGAAGCTGTCCTATTCCCAAACTGGGAAACTGGAATCACCTGATTAGAAAGTGGGATAACTTCTTCATCCAAACTCCTATGAGATTTATTCAACTTCCTGGTGTTTCTCCAACCCTTTATGTATCCAAATCAAGCTTCTTACAAAGTGATTCATCCTGGTTTGATTGGAACGACGAAGAAGCTGTCCTATTCCCAAACTGGGAAACTGGAATCACCTGATTAGAAAGTGGGATAACTTCTTCATCCCAACTCCTATGAGATTTATTCAACTTCCTGGTGATTCTCCACCACTTTATGTATCCAAATCAAGCTCTTACAAAGTGATTCATCCTGGTTTGATTGGAACGACGAAGAAGCTGTTCTATTCCCAAACTGGGAAACTGGAATCACCTGATTAGAAAGTGGGATAACTTCTTCATCCCAACTCCTATGAGATTTATTCAACTTCCTGGTGTTTCTCCAACCCTTTATGTATCCAAATCAAGCTTCTTACAAAGTGATTCATCCTGGTTGATTGGAACGACGAAGAAGCTGTCCTATTCCCAAACTGGGAAACTGGAATCACCTGATTAGAAAGTGGGATAACTTCTTCATCCCAACTCCTATGAGATTTATTCAACTTCCTGGTGGTTCTTTCGTTTATCAAGTGTTTCATCCAAATTGTGTGTGGGCCGTCCAACACAAATAACGGAAACTAAGAAACTGTCCACCAAACAACAAAAAATCACCAATAAATCGGGAAACCCACCACACAGATTAAAAGCATTCACACCCCCCGGGTTCCCCCCCCACACCCACAGCCCCCCATGGGCCTCACACAGCCAACACCAACCACACCTTCCACGATTTCACCCCGACGACGAAACGCCCAACCCCCCAAACTCGGGACACTCCCCACCGCCATCAGAGCCAAAAGCTAACACCCTTCACACCCCACGGGAACCTACCATCATCAAGCACCACGACCTAGTTCACCAGACACTCTCACCACCAGGGTCTTCCGAGTGTTACATCCACCACGGTGAACACCACGAACTGTCCTATTCCCAAACTGGGAAACAATACCCCTCCCTTGAAGGGTGGGCCATGACCACTTCACCTACCAAACACGACCACTGATTCACCCAACCACTCCTGGACTGGCCACACACACCATGCCAACCTATCCAAAGTAGCTTGGAACAGGGTGATTGAAGTGGGAGGAAGACGGAATTCCAAACCCTATGCGAAAGAACACACAACAAAGACGAAGAAAAATAACCAGATGGGATAACTCGCCTCTGAGACTTTTAAACTTATGGGTCTCGCACCCTGGTGCTGAGTTCAAAGTGATCTGTTGTTTTGGAGTGGACGCAAGACGGACCCAACACCCGACACAAGCTGATGGATCGGGGGCAACTTCGGGAACCACCCCCCAGACCCAACTGGACAGGAAGTCAACCCGTGTTTCTCCAGCACATTAAAAGCAAAATCACCCTGCAATACGGAAGAACATCACATAAGGGAACTTCAACCTGCACCTAACAAACACAGCAAAACTGCATTCACCTGGATTTGGACCAGAACCAGAGGGCCCCACTTCCCAACACCTAAACTACCCACCGCCTGATGGGGGTTCTCACAACAACCATGGCTTGACGATCACAGCTATCCGGATCACACGGGGAGGATTCACAACCATGGAACGGCCCATACAAGCCACCTCACCCAAAGACAACCCTGGGATCCCCGACACGAAGCTCTCCACCCGCACCCGGAAACACAATAACCAATTAGAAAAACAAACAACTGATCACAAACTTCCAAGGGGGTACCACCACCCAACTCCCCAGCACAATTCCATCCACACCAGGTTCCACACGATCACCGACTGAAACAGCCTCACCTGTGTGTCCACACGAAGAATCCCTGCCTACACCACGGAAGACTTCCCCACCCACTTAAAGCCCATCAAACTTCTATGCACTATTCAACTTCCCTTATGATCCACCACCACCAACCACCGTACAAACCCACCAACAAGGATATCCACCACGGACTAGAAGGTGTCATCCCAACACCTAGAACCCACTGGAAGTCCAAGGAAACACCTGTGAAAACTGACCACTCCAACACTACCAATTTATTCAACTCCCACTTCCTGTATTTCACACCATTTTATGTATCCAAATCAAGCTTCTTACAAAGTGATTCATCCTGGTTGATTGGAACGACGAAGAAGCTGTCCTATTCCCAAACTGGGAAACTGGAATCACCTGATTAGAAAGTGGGAAACTTCTTCATTCAACTCCTATGAGATTTATTCAACTTCTGTGTTCTCCACCCATATGTATCCAAATCAAGCTTCTTACAAAGTGATTCATCCTGGTTTGATGGAACGACGAAGAAGAAGCTGTCCTATTCCCAAACTGGGAAACTGGAATCACCTGATTAGAAAGTGGGATAACTTCTTCATCCCAACTCCTATGAGATTTATTCAACTTCCTGGTGTTTCTCCACCATTTTATGTATCAAAATCAAGCTTCTTACAAAGTGATTCATCCTGGTTTGATTGGAACGACGAAGAAGCTGTTCTATTCCCAAACTGAGAAACTGGAATCACCTGATTAGAAAGTGGGATAACTTCTTCATCCCAACTCCTATGAGATTTATTCAACTTCCTGGTGTTCTCCAACCCTTTATGTATCCAAATCAAGCTTCTTACAAAGTGATTCATCCTGGTTTGATTGGAACGACGAAGGAAGCTGTCTATTTTCCAAAACTGGGAAACTGGAATCACCTGATGAAAGTGGGATAACTTCTTCATCCCAACTCCTATGAGATTTATTCAACTTCTGTGTTCTCCAACCATTTATGTATCCAAATCAAGCTTCTTACAAAGTGATTCATCCTGGTTGATTGGAACGAAGAAGAAGCTGTCCTATTCCCAAATGGGAAACTGGAATCACCTGATTAGAAAGTGGGATAACTTCTTCATCCCAACTCCTATGAGATTTATTCAACTTCCTGGTGTTCTCACCATTTTATGTATCCAAATCAAGCTTCTTACAAAGTGATTCATCCTGGTTTGATTGGAACGACGAAGAGAAGCTGTCCTATTCCAAACTGGGAAACTGGAATCACCTGATTAGAAAGTGGGATAACTTATTCATCCAACTCTATGAGATTTATTCAACTTCCTGGTGATTCTCCAACACTTTATGTATCCAAAATCAAGCTTCTTACAAAGTGATTCATCCTGGTTTGATGGGAAAGACGGAGAAGCTGTCCTATCCCAAACTGGGAAACTGGGAATCACCTGATTCGAAAGTGGGATAACTTCTTCATCCCAACGCCTATGAGATTTATTCAACTTCTGGTGTTTCTCCACCCCTATTATCCAAATCAAGCTTCTTACAAAGTGATTCATCCTGGTTTGATTGGAACGACGAAGAAGCTGTCCTATCCCAAAACTGGGAAACTGGAATCACATGATTTGAAAGTGGGATAACTTCTTCATCCAAACTCCTATGAGATTATTCAACTTCCTGGTGTTTCTCCAACCCTTTATGTATCCAAATCAAGTTCTTACAAAGTGATTCATCCTGGTTTGATTGGAACGACGAAGAGCTGTCCTATTCCAAACTGGGAAACTGGAATCACCTGATTAGAAAGTGGGATAACTTCTTCATCCAATCCTATGAGATTTATTCAACTCCTGGTGATCTCCAACCCTTTATGTATCCAAATCAAGCTTCTTACAAAGTGATTCATCTGGTTTGATGGAACGACGAAGAAAGCTGTTCCTATTCCCAAACTGGGAAACTGGAATCACCTGATTAGAAAGTGGGAAACTTCTTAATCCCAACTCCTATGAGATTTATTAAACTTCTGGTGTTCTCCAACACTTTATGTATCCAAATCAAAGCTCTTCTTACAAAGTGATTCATCTGGTTTGATGGACGACGAGGAGAAGCTGTCTATTCCCAAACTGGGAAAACTGGAATCACCTGATTAGAAAGTGGGATAACTTCTTCATCCCAACTCCTATGAGATTTATTCAACTTCCTGGTGTTTCTCCAACCTTTATGTATCCAAATCAAGCTTCTTACAAAGTGATTCATCCTGGTTTGATTGGAAAGACGAGAAGAAGCTGTCC
>NW_026015443.1:0-19288 GCF_020379485.1 Brassica napus | reverse complement strand
TAAACACTTTTGTGTTTAGAGAATGATTCAAACAACCATAGATACTTAGATTCAAAGATTAAAGAGATTAAGAGATTTTAGTGAGAGAATCAAGAGAGAGAGACTCAAAACTCCATTAATTGATTTAATGTCTCAGATACGAGATATATATGAAGAGATAAGGCTAATACAAAAGGGATTTCGAAATCCATAAGCATGTGAGGTCAATGGACAGGCTGGAGCTCCTTTTGCTTCACATGCTTGGACAGGCTGTAAAAGTGCTTTACTTTTCCAGCTATGACCAGACCTTATCCAAACACCTCCTCCCTTATCCAGACTCATCTTGGGCGTGATCCCCTTTACCATAAGGGTCCAATGTAACTTCCCAAGCCTTTACCTTAGTTACCACAGTAAAACTAAAGTTACTGTGGTAAATTCCCAAAGTTACTCTCTGCCCCAATACTCTTCCTCTATCAATGTATCTTCTCTCCATCCTCTTATCTCAACACTCCCCCTCAAGCTTGACCATGTAGAACAAGTCAAGCTTGGAAACCATGAAGATCTCCCTCATTAAAAACCTCACCAAGGAAAACCCATTGGGATAAAACCTTGATGAGGGAAAAAGAGTGGAGACTCCATGGTTAAGGGGATCAGCTCCTGGGAGTAAGATCAATGAGCCCAAGCCTAGAAAGTATGGACTCCATTGTCTTTAATCTCGCTGCCTTAGTAAACACATCAGCCAGTTGATCCTCACTCCTTGTATAACATGGCAGAATCACTCCTAAGATAATCATCTGCCTCACCTTGTGACAATCCACTTCTATGTGCTTCGTTCTCTCATGAAAGACTGAGTTAGAAGCAGAAGCTGAGTTAGAGCCACGGCTTGATTGTCACAGTGCATTGTCATAGGAGTACTCTGCTCAATCTCCAGATGCTTCAAGATACCCTTGATCCACACCAACTCGTTTGTCAACTTCAACATAGCCCTATATTCAGCCTCAGCACTTGAACAAGAGATGACCTTCTGCTTCTTACTCTTCCAAGTAACCAGGTTCCCTCCAATGAATGTACAATAGCCAGTAGTTGATCTCCTGTCCACTCTATCTCCTGCCCAATCAGCATCACAATAGCCCACTACTTCTGTGCTGCCATTGCATCCCATCCAAACTCCTTGACCAGGCGTGCCACTCAAATACCTCAGTATCCTATCAACCATCTTCCAGTGATGTACCCTTGGCGCCTGCATATGCTGACTCACTTGGTTTACAGCAAAACATATATCTGGCCGTGTGATGGTCAAGTAGATCAGCTTGCCAACCATCTTCCTGTATAGCTTAGGATCCTCAAACAACTGCTTCTCTTCAACCTCCCCCTCACGCAGAACCTTATATCCCTCCTCAAGGGGTGTTTTAGCTATCTTTCCTCCAAGCACATCAGTCTCCTTCAACATATCCATAGTATACTTCCTTTGAGACATAAACAAACCCTCCTTTGATCTGCATATCTCAATGCCCAGAAAATACTTCATCTCTCCCAAATCCTTGATGTCAAACACAGATTTGAGAAACTCCTTAGTAGCTTGAATCCCTGCCTTATCACTCCCTGTGATAATCAAATCATCCACATACACTAGAATCACAATGATCCCTGAAGGTCCTGTCAAAGTGAAGAGAGTGTGATCTAATTCAGACTTCCTAAAGCCTCTCCCATTGAGTGTTGTACTCAGCTTCCTGTACCAAGCTCTAGGTGATTGTTTCAACCCATATATTGCCTTCTTCAATCTCAAAACATTCCCTGGCTTTACTAGATGCTCAAGACCAGGAGGAGGAAGCATGTATACCTCATCTTCTAGCTCACCTTGTAAGAAAGCATTCTTCACATCCATCTGCCACAAATCCCACTCCAAGTTTGTTGCAATGGACAACACAATCCGAACTGTATGTAGCTTAGCTACTGGTGCAAAGGTATCAATGTAATCCTCTCCATAGGTCTGTGTAAATCCTCTTGCAACCAATCTGGTCTTCTTCCTATCAATCTGTCCATTTGCAAGATACTTGATTGTGAAGATCCATCTACTAGATACAGCTTTCTTTCCCTTAGGCAGCTCACTCTCATACCATGTATCATTTTGATCATAGCACCTGCTTCAGCTCCCACTGATTCTTTCCATTCCTTGTCTAACATAGCTTCTTCATAAGTCCTTGGTACATAACTCTCATCTAGACTAATCATAAAGGCATAATGCTCCTCTGGAAACTCAGCAAAGGAACACACGGCTTGAGAAGGATGCTCCACAGCCTGGGCATTGTAGTACACTCTCGTGTTTACCCAGTTGGAAGGATCCCTCTTTATCCTTGTGCTCCTCCTCAAAGCTTGAACCTGATCTTCAGTTTGCACACTAACCGGCTCCACTTGCTCTTCTTCTGAACTGGCCGGTCTGACTTGTTCTTCTACACTAGACTGAACCTCATCCACTTCTCCACTAGACTGAACCTCATTGTTCGCAACTTCTTGTGATGTATCTTGATCATGAAGACCTGAATCCTCTTGGTTTTGCTCTTGCTCACCAGATTCAGTTCCATTCCCCCTCTCATGATCAAGAGGAGTTGTTCTTCCAGCTCCACCACTCTGATTGGGAGACTCCCTCCTTCCGGTTTCCTGATCCTGGGATAATCCTATCCCGAGCTTCTCTAACAACACTCTCAGTATTGTTGCCTTATCAGATGGAGCTTGAGACAAATCCTTCAGATTTTCCCACTCCTTTTCTTCATAATAACCTTTTGTTTCAACAAACTTCACTTCTCTAGATACCATCACTCTCCTTGCTTCAGGATCATAGCACTTGTACCCCTTCTGAGTGATAGAGTAACCAATGAACATAGCCTTAGTACTCTTTGCCTCCAGCTTGTTTCTCTGCTCTCCTGGAACCATGACATAGCACACACACCCAAAGACACGTAGATGATCAATGACAGGTTTGCTCTTGTTCAACACTTCAAATGGAGACAGATTCTTCAATATCTTGGTTGGAACCCGGTTGATGAGATAGCAAGCAGTCTGCACAGCATCACTCCAAAAACGTTTTGGGACATTTGCATGAAACATCATCGATCTAGCAACCTCCATCAAGTGCCTGTTCTTCCTCTCAGCTACACCATTCTGCTGTGGTGTATAAGGGCAGCTAGTCTGATGCACAATCCCATGCTTGGCTAGATGATTCTTGAAGGCATTGCTGATGTATTCACCTCCATTATCTGATCTCAGTACCTTCACAGTAGCATTGTATTGATTAGATACATATGCTTGGAAGTTCATAAATGCTTCTAGCACCCTATCTTTAGATGGAAGCAATGTAAGCCATAGCACTACTTCTCATCAATGAATGTCAAACTTACTTCAATGAATGTCACAAAGTACTTCTGGCTATCTCTAGACAAACAAGGAGCCGTCCACACATCTGAATGAACTAGATCAAAGCAATGCTCATAAGTAGTTTCTGAACTTGGAAACACAGTCCTACAATGCTTTCCTAATATGCAAGCCTCACACTCTAAGTGATTAAATGACATATTAGGCATGATCAATTCAATTGCACGAGCATGAGGATGTCCCAATCTAGCATGCCAAGTCATACTATCACACCTATCAACAGCACTACTTAAGCACACAGAATCAAGGAGTTTAGAATTCTTAGCCATTTGAAGATGGTATAGCTGATTCTTGCTGTCTCCTCTGCCAATAACTCTCCCAGTCTTCAAATCTTGAAACTCAACTTCATCAGGTCTGAATACTACTTGACAATCAAGATCAATGGTAGCTTTCTTCACAGATAATAGATTTGAAGTGAACTGAGGCATGTAGAAGGCAGCTGTGTCCTTCTCAAACAGTTTTAGCTTTCCCACTCCTTCTATTGGGATCATAGCACCATTAGCTATCATAACACTCCCTGTTGCAGCCTTGATCTCACTTATAAGCCTCCTATCACTGATCATATGATGGCTTGCTCCAGAATCAATCACAATGGGTTTAGAAGCTCCGGATTGTATAGCATGCTTCCTGCTTGCTGCTAAGGCTTGTACTTGTTCCATGAACACTCTCCATTCTTTCCTGGTGATGCGATCATCAGCTCCACTCCCTTTCTCCTGCTCTTTTAACACCCCACTGTCTTCTACTGATTCCCCCATGTAGGCTGAGTAAGAACACTCTCCCACAACTCTCTTCCTACCCTTTCCTATGTTGATAGAAGCTTTGGATAGCATTCTGCACCTCCTCTTCTTCCGGAAGCCCTCACTCCTACTCCCGGTTAGCCTCCATGAGCTCACTCCTACTCATGGTTAGCTTCTGGAAGCTCTCACTCCTACTCCCAGTTGGCTTCCATGAGCTCTCACTCCTACTCATGGTTAGCCTCTCATCATCTCTCATTATCTCATACGCCCTTCTTATAAGCACACAGATCTCTTCCATTTCCGGAAGCTGTTCCCCTCTTAGAACCATCTCCACCAGCCACCCATATGATGACTCCATGCTCGCCAAGAGCTTCAAGACTGTCGCTTGCTCTTGTGTAGTATCCCCATCCACATGGGATCTCAACCCTTGTAGTTCAACCCACAAATGTTGTAGCTTCCTCACATGATTATTGAACCCTTCTCTTCCTGGTTTAACTTCACTAATCACCTTCTTGACTTCATACACTCTCCTAAGACTGATCTTGTTCTCATAAACATCTTCAATCTTCTCAAGCAGTGTACTTTCTTCAAGACTAAAGCAATCTCCATTTGTTTCTCTTGCTGTCTGATCTTTCTCAGCAGCTTTACCCATCAAAGACTCTTTCTTCTCATGGTTTCTCCAAACTCCACACCTTTTCAGTGTTGTTTTCATCTGTGAGAACCACCCCCACTCATTCCCTCTCTCTTTCTTCTCTTCACGCCTTGTTGTACCAGATTGAAGCAGCTCCATTTTCTTTAGCCTAAAGCAACAACCTTTAGCCTAGATCTTCCCCCAAATGCTTCTAATCTCACACGCCAAGCTTACCAACTAGCTAGACCCCTCTTCTGACCTTGAGAAACACCTAAACGGACTCCCTTGAAGCTGACTCTCCAAAAGAAACACCAACAGACACAAACTTGACTTTTAAAGGATCTAGCTCTTGAAAAATCTCAAGAACTCTCAAGAACACTCAAGAACATTTAGAAAAACGAAAAAATCACTCTCTCCTTTTCAAGGAACCTGGCTCTGATACCATAAACACTTTTGTGTTTAGAGAATGATTCAAACAACCATAGATACTTAGATTCAAAGATTAAAGAGATTAAGAGATTTTAGTGAGAGAATCAAGAGAGAGAGACTCAAAACTCCATTAATTATTTAATGTCTCAGATACAAGATATATAGAAGAGATAAGGCTAATACAAAAGGATTTCGAAATCCATAAGCATGTGAGGTCAATGGACAGGCTGGAGCTCCTTTTGCTTCACATGCTTGGACATGCTGTAAAAGTGCTTTACTTTTCCAGCTATGACCAGACCTTATCCAAACACCTCCTCCCTTATCCAGACTCATCTTGGGCGTGATCCCCTTTACCATAAGGGTCCAATGTAACTTCCCAAGCCTTTACCTTAGTTACACAGTAAAATAAAGTTACTGTGGTAAATTCCCAAAGTTACTCTGCCCCAATACTCTTCCTCTATCAATGTATCTCTCTCCATCCTCTTATTCAACACGGGGTAACTTCTTCAACCCAACTCCTATGGAGGTTATTAAACTTCCTGGTGATTCTCCACCACTTTATGTATCCAAATCAAGCTTCTTACAAAGTGATTCATCCTGGTTTGATTGGAACGACGAAGAAGCTGTGCTATTCCCAAACTGGGAAACTGGAATCACCTGATTTGAAAATGGGATAACTTCTTCATGCCAACTCCTATGAGATTTATTCAACTTCCTGGTGATTCTCCACCACTTTATGTATCCAAATCAAGCTTCTACAAAAGTGATTCATCCTGGTTTGATTGGAACGACGAAGAAGCTGTGCTATTCCCAAACTGGGAAACTGGAATCACCTGATTTGAAAGTGGGATAACTTCTTCATGCCAACTCCTATGAGATTTATTCAACTTCCTGGTGATTCTCCACCACTTTATGTATCCAAATCAAGCTTCTCACAAAGTGATTCATCCTGGTTTGATTGGAACGACGAAGAAGCTGTGCTATTCCCAAACTGGGAAACTGGAATCACCTGATTTGAAAGTGGGATAACTTCTTCATGCCAACTCCTATGAGATTTATTCAACTTCCTGGTGATTCTCCACCACTTTATGTATCCAAATCAAGCTTCTTACAAAGTGATTCATCCTGGTTTGATTGGAACGACGAAGAAGCTGTGCTATTCCCAAACTGGGAAACTGGAATCACCTGATTTGAAAGTGGGATAACTTCTTCATGCCAACTCCTATGAGATTTATTAACTTCCTGGTGATTCTCCACCACTTTATGTATCCAAATCAAGCTTCTTACAAAGTGATTCATCCTGGTTTGATTGGAACGACGAAGAAGCTGTGCTATTCCCAAACTGGGAAACTGGAATCACCTGATTTGAAAGTGGGATAACTTCTTCATGCCAACTCCTATGAGATTATTCAACTTCCTGGTGATTCTCCACCACTTTATGTATCCAAATCAAGCTTTTACAAAGTGATTCATCCTGGTTTGATTGGAACGACGAAGAAGCTGTGCTATTCCCAAACTGGGAAACTGGAATCACCTGATTTGAAAGTGGGATAACTTTTTCATGCCAACTCCTATGAGATTTATTCAACTTCCTGGTGATTCTCCACCACTTTATGTATCCAAATCAAGCTTCTTACAAAGTGATTCATCCTGGTTTGATTGGAACGACGAAGAAGCTGTGCTATTCCCAAACTGGGAAAACTGGAATCACCTGATTGAAAGTGGGATAACTTCTTCATCCAACTCCTATGAGATTTATTCAACTTCCTGGTGATTCTCCACCACTTTATGTATCCAAATCAAGCTTCTCACAAAGTGATTCATCCTGGTTTGATTGGAACGACGAAGAAGCTGTGCTATTCCCAAACTGGGAAACTGGAATCACCTGATTTGAAAGTGGGATAACTTCTTCATGCCAACTCCTATGAGATTTATTCAACTTCCTGGTGATTCTCCACCACTTTATGTATCCAAATCAAGCTTCTTACAAAGTGATTCATCCTGGTTTGATTGGAACGACGAAGAAGAAGCTGTGCTATTCCCAAACTGGGAAACTGGAATCACCTGATTTGAAAGTGGGATAACTTTTCATCCCAACTCCTATGAGATTTATTAAACTTCCTGGTGATTCTCCACCACTTTATGTATCCAAATCAAGCTTTTCACAAAGTGATTCATCCTGGTTTGATTGGAACGACGAAGAAGCTGTGCTATTCCCAAACTGGGAAACTGGAATCACCTGATTTGAAAGTGGGATAACTTTTCATGCCAACTCCTATGAGATTTATTCAACTTCCTGGTGATTCTCCACCACTTTATGTATCCAAATCAAGCTTCTTACAAAGTGATTCATCCTGGTTTGATTGGAACGACGAAGAAGCTGTGCTATTCCCAAACTGGGAAACTGGAATCACCTGATTTGAAAGTGGGATAACTTCTTCATGCCAACTCCTATGAGATTATTCAACTTCCTGGTGATTCTCCACCACTTTATGTATCCAAATCAAGCTTTTACAAAGTGATTCATCCTGGTTTGATTGGAACGACGAAGAAGCTGTGCTATTCCCAAACTGGGAAACTGGAATCACCTGATTTGAAAGTGGGATAACTTCTTCATGCCAACTCCTATGAGATTTATTCAACTTCCTGGTGATTCTCCACCACTTTATGTATCCAAATCAAGCTTCTTACAAAGTGATTCATCCTGGTTTGATTGGAACGACGAAGAAGCTGTGCTATTCCCAAACTGGGAAACTGGAATCACCTGATTTGAAAGTGGGATAACTTCTTCATGCCAACTCCTATGAGATTTATTCAACTTCCTGGTGATTCTCCACCACTTTATGTATCCAAATCAAGCTTCTTACAAAGTGATTCATCCTGGTTTGATTGGAACGACGAAGAAGCTGTGCTATTCCCAAACTGGGAAACTGGAATCACCTGATTTGAAAGTGGGATAACTTCTTCATCCCAACTCCTATGAGATTTATTCAACTTCCTGGTGATTCTCCACCACTTTATGTATCCAAATCAAGCTTTTCACAAAGTGATTCATCCTGGTTTGATTGGAACGACGAAGAAGCTGTGCTATTCCCAAACTGGGAAACTGGAATCACCTGATTTGAAAGTGGGATAACTTCTCATGCCAACTCCTATGAGATTTATTCAACTTCCTGGTGATTCTCCACCACTTTATGTATCCAAATCAAGCTTTTCACAAAGTGATTCATCCTGGTTTGATTGGAACGACGAAGAAGCTGTGCTATTCCCAAACTGGGAAACTGGAATCACCTGATTTGAAAGTGGGATAAACTTCTTCATGCCAACTCCTATGAGATTTATTCAACTTCCTGGTGATTCTCCACCACTTTATGTATCCAAATCAAGCTTCTTACAAAGTGATTCATCCTGGTTTGATTGGAACGACGAAGAAGAAGCTGTGCTATTCCCAAACTGGGAAACTGGAATCACCTGATTTGAAAGTGGGATAACTTCTCATGCCAACTCCTATGAGATTTATTCAACTTCCTGGTGATTCTCCACCACTTTATGTATCCAAATCAAGCTTCTTACAAAGTGATTCATCCTGGTTTGATTGGAACGACGAAGAAGCTGTGCTATTCCAAACTGGGAAACTGGAATCACCTGATTTGAAAGTGGGATAACTTCTTCATCCCAACTCCTATGAGATTTATTCAACTTCCTGGTGATTCTCCACCACTTTATGTATCAGCCAAAGAAAAGAAGAGGACATGAATTGGAACGACCAAACTGATGAAACTGATAAACAAAAAGGAAAGTGGAACCACTCTTTTGACTCAAAAACTTTATTCAACCCTGAGATATTCAACACTGAACAACCAAAAAGTCAAAAACTCCAAAAAAGTGATTAAGGGTGATTCATCAGTTTGATTGAAAAAGACCAAAACGGATTCCAATCCAAAACAAGAAACTGAAGAATTGGAAAGACTGATAATAACCTTTGCCAACTCCTATGATGAGGAAACTAAACCTGATTGATTCTCCACCACTTATTATCCAAATCAAGACTACAAAAGTGATTCATCTGGTTTGATTGGAACGACGAAGAAGCTGTGATTCCCAAACTGGGAAACTGGATCACCAACTGATTTGAAAATCCAACTTCTTCTTCCACCAAACTCCTACAACTTCAACTGGGTGATCTCCACCACTTAATCCAAATCAACTTCTAACAAAGTGATTCATCCTGGTTTGATTGGAACGACGAAGAAGCTGTGCTATTCCCAAACTGGGAAACTGGAATCACCTGATTTGAAAGTGGGATAACTTCTTCATGCCAACTCCTATGAGATTTATTCAACTTCCTGGTGATTCTCCACCACTTTATGTATCCAAATCAAGCTTCTACAAAGTGATTCATCCTGGTTTGATTGGAACGACGAAGAAGCTGTGCTATTCCCAAACTGGGAAACTGGAATCACCTGATTTGAAAGTGGGATAACTTCTTCATGCCAACTCCTATGAGATTTATTCACTTCCTGGTGATTCTCCACCACTTTATGTATCCAAATCAAGCTTTCACAAAAGTGATTCATCCTGGTTTGATTGGAATGATGAAGAAGCTGTGCTATTCCCAAACTGGGAAACTGGAATCACCTGATTTGAAAGTGGGATAACTTCTTCATGCCAACTCCTATGAGATTTATTCAACTTCCTGGTGATTCTCCACCACTTTATGTATCCAAATCAAGCTCTTACAAAGTGATTCATCCTGGTTTGATTGGAACGACGAGACGAAGAAGAAGCTGTGCTATTCCCAAACTGGGAAACTGGAATCACCTGATTTGAAAGTGGGATAACTTCTTCATGCCAACTCCTATGAGATTATTCAACTTCCTGGTGATTCTCCACCACTTTATGTATCCAAATCAAGCTTCTTACAAAGTGATTCATCCTGGTTTGATTGGAACGACGAAGAAGCTGTGCTATTCCCAAACTGGGAAACTGGAATCACCTGATTTGAAAGTGGGATAACTTCTTCATGCCAACTCCTATGAGATTTATTCAACTTCCTGGTGATTCTCCACCACTTTATGTATCCAAATCAAGCTTCTTACAAAGTGATTCATCCTGGTTTGATTGGAACGACGAAGAAGCTGTGCTATTCCCAAACTGGGAAACTGGAATCACCTGATTTGAAAGTGGGATAACTTCTTCATGCCAACTCCTATGAGATTTATTCAACTTCCTGGTGATTCTCCACCACTTTATGTATCCAAATCAAGCTTCTTACAAAGTGATTCATCCTGGTTTGATTGGAACGACGAAGAAGCTGTGCTATTCCCAAACTGGGAAACTGGAATCACCTGATTTGAAAGTGGGATAACTTCTTCATGCCAACTCCTATGAGATTTATTCAACTTCCTGGTGATTCTCCACCACTTTATGTATCCAAATCAAGCTTCTTACAAAGTGATTCATCCTGGTTTGATTGGAACGACGAAGAAGAAGCTGTGCTATTCCCAAACTGGGAAACTGGAATCACCTGATTTGAAAGTGGGATAACTTCTTCATGCCAACTCCTATGAGATTTATTCAACTTCCTGGTGATTCTCCACCACTTTATGTATCCAAATCAAGCTTCTCACAAAGTGATTCATCCTGGTTTGATTGGAACGACGAAGAAGCTGTGCTATTCCCAAACTGGGAAACTGGAATCACCTGATTTGAAAGTGGGATAACTTCTTCATGCCAACTCCTATGAGATTTATTCAACTTCCTGGTGATTCTCCACCACTTTATGTATCCAAATCAAGCTTCTTACAAAGTGATTCATCCTGGTTTGATTGGAACGACGAAGAAGGTGCTATTCCCAAACTGGGAAACTGGAATCACCTGATTTGAAAGTGGGATAACTTCTTCATGCCAACTCCTATGAGATTTATTCAACTTCCTGGTGATTCTCCACCACTTTATGTATCCAAATCAAGCTTCTTACAAAGAGATTCATCCTGGTTTGATTGGAACGACGAAGAAGCTGTGCTATTCCCAAACTGGGAAACTGGAATCACCTGATTTGAAAGTGGGATAACTTCTTCATGCCAACTCCTATGAGATTTATTCAAATCCTGGTGATTCTCCACCACCTTATGTATCCAAATCAAGCTTCTTACAAAGAGATTAATCCTGGTTTGATTGGAACGACGAAGAAGCTGTGCTATTCCCAAACTGGGAAACTGGAATCACCTGATTTGAAAGTGGGATAACTTCTTCATGCCAACTCCTATGAGATTTATTCAACTTCCTGGTGATTCTCCACCACTTTATGTATCCAAATCAAGCTTCTTACAAAGTGATTCATCCTGGTTTGATTGGAACGACGAAGAAGCTGTGCTATTCCCAAACTGGGAAACTGGAATCACCTGATTTGAAAGTGGGATAACTTCTTCATCCCAACTCCTATGAGATTTATTAACCTTCCTGGTGATTCTCCACCACTTTATGTATCCAAATCAAGCTTTCACAAAGTGATTCATCCTGGTTTGATTTGGAACGACGAAGAAGCTGTGCTATTCCCAAACTGGGAAACTGGAATCACCTGATTTGAAAGTGGGATAACTTCTTCATGCCAACTCCTATGAGATTTATTCAACTTCCTGGTGATTCTCCACCACTTTATGTATCCAAATCAAGCTTCTTACAAAGTGATTCATCCTGGTTTGATTGGAACGACGAAGAAGCTGTGCTATTCCCAAACTGGGAAACTGGAATCACCTGATTGAAAGTGGGATAACTTCTTCATCCCAACTCCTATGAGATTTATTCAACTTCCTGGTGATTCTCCACCACTTTATGTATCCAAATCAAGCTTTTACAAAAGTGATTCATCCTGGTTTGATTGGAACGACGAAGAAGCTGTGCTATTCCCAAACTGGGAAACTGGAATCACCTGATTTGAAAGTGGGATAACTTCTTCATGCCAACTCCTATGAGATTTATTCAACTTCCTGGTGATTCTCCACCACTTTATGTATCCAAATCAAGCTTCTTTACAAAGTGATTCATCCTGGTTTGATTGGAACGACGAAGAAGCTGTGCTATTCCCAAACTGGGAAACTGGAATCACCTGATTTGAAAGTGGGATAACTTCTTCATGCCAACTCCTATGAGATTTATTCAACTTCCTGGTGATTCTCCACCACTTTATGTATCCAAATCAAGCTTTTCACAAAGTGATTCATCCTGGTTTGATTGGAACGACGAAGAAGAAGCTGTGCTATTCCCAAACTGGGAAACTGGAATCACCTGATTTGAAAGTGGGATAACTTCTTCATGCCAACTCCTATGAGATTTATTCAACTTCCTGGTGATTCTCACCCTTTATGTATCCAAATCAAGCTTCTTACAAAGTGATTCATCCTGGTTTGATTGGACGACGAAGAAGCTGCTGCTATTCCCAAACTGGGAAACTGGAATCACCTGATTTGAAAGTGGGATAACTTCTTCATGCCAACTCCTATGAGATTTATTCAACTTCCTGGTGATTCTCCACCACTTTATGTATCCAAATCAAGCTTCTTACAAAGTGATTCATCCTGGTTTGATTGGAACGACGAAGAAGCTGTGCTATTCCCAAACTGGGAAACTGGAATCACCTGATTTGAAAGTGGGATAACTTCTTCATGCCAACTCCTATGAGATTTATTCAACTTCCTGGTGATTCTCCACCACTTTATGTATCCAAATCAAGCTTTCACAAAGTGATTCATCCTGGTTTGATTGGAACGACGAAGAAGCTGTGCTATTCCCAACTGGGAAACTGGAATCACCTGATTGAAAGTGCGATAACTTCTTCATCCCAACTCCTATGAGATTTATTAAACTTCCTGGTGATTCTCCACCACTTTATGTATCCAAATCAAGCTTTTCACAAGTGATTCATCCTGGTTGATTGGAACGACGAGACGAAGAAGAAGCTGTGCTATTCCCAAACTGGGAAACTGGAATCACCTGATTTGAAAGTGGGATAACTTCTTCATGCCAACTCCTATGAGATTTATTCAACTTCCTGGTGATTCTCCACCACTTTATGTATCCAAATCAAGCTTCTTACAAAGTGATTCATCTGGTTTGATTGAACGACGAACGAAGAAGAAGCTGTGCTATTCCCAAACTGGGAAAATGGAAACGAACTGATTTGAAAGTGGGATAACTTCTTCATGCCAACTCCTATGAGATTTATTCAACTTCCTGGTGATTCTCCACCACTTTATGTATCCAAATCAAGCTTCTTACAAAGTGATTCATCCTGGTTTGATTGGAACGACGAAGAAGCTGTGCTATTCCCAAACTGGGAAATGGAATCACCTGATTTGAAAGTGGGATAACTTCTTCATCCCAACTCCTATGAGATTTATTCAACTTCCTGGTGATTCTCCACCACTTTATGTATCCAAATCAAGCTTCTTACAAAGTGATTCATCCTGGTTTGATTGGAACGACGAAGAAGAAGCTGTGCTATTCCCAAACTGGGAAACTGGAATCACTGATGAGTTCAACTTCCAAACTCCTATGAGATTTATTCAACTTCCTGGTGATTCTCCACCACTTTATGTATCCAAATCAAGCTTCTTACAAAGTGATTCATCCTGGTTTGATTGGAACGACGAAGAAGAAGTGTGCTATTCCCAAACTGGGAAACTGGAATCACCTGATTTGAAAGTGGGATAACTTCTTCATGCCAACTCCTATGAGATTTATTCAACTCCTGGTGATTCTCCACCACTTTATGTATCCAAATCAAGCTTTTCACAAAGTGATTCATCCTGGTTTGATTGGAACGACGAAGAAGCTGTGCTATTCCCAAACTGGGAAACTGGAATCACCTGATTTGAAAGTGGGATAACTTCTTCATCCCAACTCCTATGAGATTTATTCAACTTCCTGGTGATTCTTCACCACTTTATGTATCCAAATCAAGCTTTTCACAAAGAGTGATTCCTGGTTTGATTGGAACGACGAAGAAGCTGTGCTATTCCCAAACTGGGAAACTGGAATCACCTGATTTGAAAGTGGATAACTTCTTCTTGCCAACTCCTATGAGATTTATTCAACTTCCTGGTGATTCTCCACCACTTTATGTATCCAAATCAAGCTTCTTACAAAGTGATTCATCTGGTTTGATTGGAACGACGACGAAGAAGCTGTGCTATTCCCAAACTGGGAAACTGGAATCACCTTATTTGAAAGTGGGATAACTTCTTCATCCCAACTCCTATGAGATTTATTCAACTTCCTGGTGATTCTCCACCACTTTATGTATCCAAATCAAGCTTCTTACAAAGTGATTCATCCTGGTTTGATTGGAACGACGAAGAGAAGCTGTGCTATTCCCAAACTGGGAAACTGGAATCACCTGATTTGAAAGTGGGATAACTTCTTCATGCCAACTCCTATGAGATTTATTCAACTTCCTGGTGATTCACCACCACTTTATGTATCCAAATCAAGCTTCTCACAAAGTGATTCATCCTGGTTTGATTGGAACGAGAAGAAGCTGTGCTATTCCAAACTGGGAAACTGGAATCACCTGATTTGAAAGTGGGATAACTTCTTCATTCCAACTCCTATGAGATTTATTCAACTTCCTGGTGATTTCCACCACTTTATGTATCCAAATCAAGCTTTTACAAAGTGATTCATCCTGTTTTGATTGGAACGACGAAGAAGCTGTGCTATTCCCAAACTGGGAAACTGGAATCACCTGATTTGAAAGTGGGATAACTTCTTCATGCCAACTACTCCTATGAGATTTATTCAACTTCCTGGTGATCTTTCCACCTTTATGTATCCAAATCAAGCTTCTTCACAAAGTGATTCATCCTGGTTTGATTGGAACGACGAAGAAGCTGTGCTATCCCAAACGGGAAACTGGAATCACCTGATTTGAAAGTGGGATAACTTCTTCATGCCAACTCCTATGAGATTTATTCAACTTCCTGGTGATTCTCCACCACTTTATGTATCCAAATCAAGCTTCTCACAAAGTGATTCATCCTGTTTTGATTGGAACGACGAAGAAGCTGTGCTATTCCCAAACTGGGAAACTGGAATCACCTGATTTGAAAGTGGGATAACTTCTTCATGCCAACTCCTATGAGATTTATTCAACTCCTGGTGATTCTCCACCACTTTATGTATCCAAATCAAGCTTCTTACAAAGTGATTCATCCTGGTTTGATTGGAACGACGAAGAAGCTGTGCTATTCCCAAACTGGGAAAATGGAATCACCTGATTTGAAAGTGGGATAACTTCTTCATCCCAACTCTATGAGATTTATTCAACTTCCTGGTGATTCTCCACCACTTTATGTATCCAAATCAAGCTTTTCACAAAGTGATTCATCCTGGTTTGATTGGAACGACGAAGAAGCTGTGCTATTCCCAAAGAAAACTGGAATCACCTGATTTGAAAGTGGGATAACTTCTTCGTGCCAACTCCTATGAGATTTATTCAACTCCTGGTGATTCTCCACCACTTTATGTATCCAAATCAAGCTTCTCACAAAGTGATTCATCCTGGTTTGATTGGAACGATGAAGAAGCTGTGCTATTCCCAAACTGGGAAAACTGGAATCACTGATTTGAAAGTGGGATAACTTCTTCTTGCCAACTCCTATGAGATTTATTCAACTTCCTGGTGATTCTCCACACTTTATGTATCCAAATCAAGCTTCTTACAAAGTGATTCATCCTGGTTTGATTGGAACGAACGAAAAAGAAGCTGTGCTATTCCCCAAAACTGGAAACTGGAATCCCTGATTTGAAAGTGGGATAACTCTTCATCCCACTCCTATGAGATTATTCAACTTCCTGGTGATTCTCCACCACTTTATGTATCCAAATCAAGCTTCTTACAAAGTGATTCATCTGGTTTGATAGAACGACGAAAGAGCAGAAGCTGTGCTATTCCCAAACTGGGAAACTGGAATCACCTGATTTGAAAGTGGGATAACTTCTTCATGCCACTCCTATGAGATTTATTCAACTTCCTGGTGATTCTCCACCACTTTATGTATCCAAATCAAGCTTCTCACAAAGTGATTCATCCTGGTTTGATTGGAACGACGAAGAAGCTGTGCTATTCCCAAACTGGGAAACTGGAATCACCTGATTTGAAAGTGGGATAACTTCTTCATCCAACTCTATGAGATTTATTCAACTTCTGGTGATCTCCACCACTTTATGTATCCAAATCAAGCTTCTCACAAAGTGATTCATCCTGTTTTGATTAGAACGACGAAGAAGCTGTGCTATTCCCAACTGGGAAACTGGAATCACCTGATTTGAAAGTGGGATAACTTCTTCATGCCAACTCCTATGAGATTTATTCAACTTCCTGGTGATTCTCCACCACTTTATGTATCCAAATCAAGCTTCTTACAAAGTGATTCCTCTGGTTTGATTAGAACGACGAAGAAGCTGTGCTATTCCCAAACTGGGAAAACTGGAATCACCTGATTTGAAAGTGGGATAACTTCTTCATGCCAAGTCCTATGAGATTTATTCAACTTTCCTGGTGATTCTCCACCACTTTATGTATCCAAATCAAGCTTCTACAAAGTGATTCATCCTGGTTTGATTGGAACGACGAAGAAGCTGTGCAATTCCCAAACTGGGAAAACTGGAATCACCTGATTTGAAAGTGGGATAACTTTTCATGCCAAACTCCTATGAGATTTATTCAACTTCCTGGTGATTCTCCACCACTTTATGTATCCAAATCAAGCTTCTTACACAAGTGATTCATCCGTTTTGATTAGAACGACGAAGAAGCTGTGTGCTATTCCCCAAACTAGGAAACTGGAATCACCTGATTTGAAAGTGGGATAACTTCTTCATCCCAACTCCTATGAGATTTATTAAACTTCCTGGTGATTCTCCACCACTTTTTGTATCCAAATCAAGCTTTTCACAAAGTGATTCATCCTGGTTTGATTGGAAACGACGAAGAAGCTGTGCTATTCCAAACTGGGAAACTGGAATCACCTGATTTGAAAGTGGGATAAACTTCTTCATCCCAACTCCTATGAGATTTATTAACTTCCTGGGTGATTCTCCACCACTTTATGTATCCAAATCAAGCTTTTCACAAAAGTGTTCATCCTGGTTTGATTGGAACGACGAAGAAGCTGTGCTATACCCAAACTGGGAAACTGGAATCACCTGATTTTGAAGTGGGATAACTTCTTCTTGCCAACTCCTATGAGATTTATTCAACTTCCTGGTGATCTCCACACGTTTATGTATCTAAATCAAGCTTCTTACAAAGTGATTCATCCTGGTTTGATTGGAACGACGACGAAAAGCTGTGCTATTCCAAACTGGGAAACACTGGAATCACCTGATTTGAAAGTGGGATAACTTCTTCATCCCAACTCCTATGGGTTTATTTAAAAACTTCCTGGTGATCTCCCCACTTTTGTATCCAAATCAAGCTTTTTCACAAAGTGATTCATCCATGGTTTGATTGGAACGATGAAGAAGCTGTGCTATTCCCAAACTGGGAAACTGGAATCACCTGATTTGAAAGTGGGATAACTTTTCTTGCCAACTCTATGAGATTTTATTCAAACTTCTTAGTGATTCTCCACCACTTTATCTGTATCTAAAATCCAGCTTCTAACAAAGTGATTCATCCTGGTTTGATTGGTGGAACGACGAAAAGCTGTGCTATTCCCAAACTGGAAACTGGAATCACATGATTTGAAAGTGGGATAACTTCTTCCACAACTCCTATGAGATTTATTAAATTCCTGGTGATTCTCCACCACTTTTTGTATCCAAATCAAGCTTTTCACAAAGTGATTCATCCTGGTTTGATTGGAACGATGAAGAAGCTGTGCTATTCCCAAACTGAAAGTGGATCACCTGATTTGAAAGTGGGATAACTTCTCATCGCCAACTCCTATGAGATTATTCAACTTCCTGGTGATTCTCCACCACTTTATGTATCCAAATCAAGCTTCTTACAAAAGTGATTCAACCTGGTTGATTGGAACGACGAACACGCTGTGCTATTCCCAAACTGGGAAACTTGGAATCACGTATTTGAAAGTGGGGAGGTAACTTCTTCAACCCAACTCCTATGGGTTTATTAAACTTCCTGGTGATTCTCCACCACTTTATGTATCCAATCAAGCTTCTTACAAAGTGATTCATTCTGGTTTGATTGGAACGATGAAGAAGCGTGCTATTCCCAACTGGGAGGAAACTGGAATCACCTGATTTGAAGTGGGATAACTTCTTCATTCCAAACACTCCTATGAGATTTATTCCAACTTCCTGGTGATTCTCCACCAGTTTATGTTATCCAAATCAAGCTTCTCACAAAGTGATTCATCCTGGTTTGTTGGAACACGACGAAGAAGCTATGTATTCCCAAACTGGGAAACTGGAATCACCTGATTTGAAAGTGGGATAACTTCTTCATCCCAAACTCCTATGGGTTTTTAAACTTCCTGGTGATTCTCCACCACTTTATGTATCCAAATAAGATTCTTACAAAGTGATTCATCCTGGTTTGATTGGAACGGATGAAGAAGCTGTGCTATCCCCAAAAACTGGAAACTGGAATCCCACTGATTTGAAAGTGGGATAACTTCTTCTTGCAACTCTATGAGATTTATTCAACTTCCTGGTGATTCTCACCCACTTTATGTATCCAAATCAAGATTCTTACAAAGTGGATTCATCCTGGTTTGATTGGAACGACGAAGAAGAAGTGTGTGCTATTCCCAAACTGGAAACTGGAATCACCTGATTGAAAGTGGGATGATAACTTCTTCATCCAATCCTATGAGATTTATTAAAACTTCCCTGGTGATTTCTCCACCACTTTTTGTATCCAAATCAAGCTTTTCACAAAGGATTCATCCTGGTTGATTGGAACGACGAAGAAGCTGTGCTATTCCCAAACTGGGAAACTGGAATCACCTGATTTGAAAGTGGGATAACTTCTTCATGCCCAACTCCCTATGAGATTTTCAATTCCTGGTGATTCTCCACCAGTTTATGTATCAAAATCAAGCTTCTTACAAAG
>NW_026015442.1:0-65025 GCF_020379485.1 Brassica napus | reverse complement strand
ATGTATCCAAACAAGCTTTTCACAAAGTGATTCATCCTGGTTTATTGGAACGACGAAGAAGCTGTTCTATTCCCAACTGGAAACTGGAATCACCTGATTTGAAAGTGGATAACTTCTTCATGCCAACTCCTATGAGATTTATCAACTTCCTGGTGATTCCCACCACTTTTATGTATCCAAATCAAGCTTCTTACCAAGAGATTCATCCTGTTTGATTGGAACGACGAAGAAGCTGTGTTTCTTCCCAAACTGGGAAACTGGAATCACCTGATTTGAAAGTGGGATAACTTCTTCATGCCAAAACTCCTATGAGATTTATTCAACTTCCTGGTGATTCTCCACCACTTTATATGTATCCAAATAAGCTTCTTACAAAGTGATTCATCCTGGTTTGATTGGAACGACGAAGAAGCTGTCTATTCCCAAACTGGGAACTGGAATCACCTGATTTGAAAGTGGGATAACTTTTTCTTGCCACTCCTATGAGATTTATTCAACTTCCTGGTGATTCTCCACCACTTTATGTATCCAACTCAAGCTTCTTACCAAGAGATTCATCCTGGTTTGATTGGAACGACGAAGACTGTGTTATTCCCAAACTGGAAACTGGAATCACCTGATTTGAAAGTGGGATAACTTCTTCTTGCCAACTCCTATGAGATTTATCAACTTCCAGGTGATTCTCCACCACTTTATGTATCCAAATCAAGCTTTTCACAAAGTGATTCATCCTGGTTTGATTGGAACGACGAAGAAGCTGTTCTATTCCCAAACTGGGAACGGAATCACCTGATTTGAAAGTGGGATAACTTCTTCATGCCAACTCCTATGAGATTTATTCAACTTCTGGTGATTCTCCACCACTTTATGTATCCAAATCAAGCTTCTTCACAAAGTGAATTCATCCTGTTTGATTGGAACGACGAAGAAGCTGTGTTATTCCCAAACTGGGAAACTGGAATCACCTGATTTGAAAGTGGATAACTTCTTCATGCCAACTCTATGAGATTTATTCACTTCCTGGTGATTCTCCCCACTTTATGTATCCAACTCAAGCTTCTTACAAGAGATTCATCCTGGTTTGATTGGAACGACGAAGAAGCTGTGTTATTCCCAAACTGGGAAACTGGAATCACCTGATTTGAAAGTGGATAACTTCTTCATGCCAACTCCTATGAGATTTATTCAACTTCCTGGTGATTCTCCACCACTTTATGTATCCAAATCAAGCTTCTTACAAAGTGATTCATCCTGTTTGATTGGAATGACAGAAGCTGTGCTATTCCCAAACTGGGAAACTGGAATCACTGATTTGAAAGTGGGATAACTTCTTCTTGCCCTCCTATGAGATTTATTCAACTTCCTGGTGATTCTCCTCTCCACCACTTTATGTACCAATAAAGCTTATTACCAGAGATTCCTCCTGGTTTGATTGGAACGACGAAGACTGTGTTATTCCCAAACTGGGAAACTGGAATCACCTGATTTGAAAGTGGGATAACTTCTTCATGCCAACTCCTAGGAATTATTCAACTTATCACTTTTAGGATTGAGTAGAGTAATCTGAGTAAATAAGAAAGACTAGAAGTGATTTAGAAGAGATTTGAGTATGAAATGAGATTAGAAGTCTAGGATCGATCATGTTGAGAGTAAAGACTAAGAGAGAGACTCATAACTTTCTTAATCTTATTAATGAGTGAGGTTACATATTTATAAGAGGAACACAGGGTTTACAAGAGGGGAAATGAGCACTATTGAGCCGTGTGTAGTCAAGGCAATGGATTCAAATCAACCACTAGGATGCATCACACGCTTAGGCATCTTGGATAAAGTTGCTTTAGCTTTCCAGCCTGTTCCAGCCTGGCACCGCGTCCCTTATCCTTTCAACAACGGTCCTGATCCTCTCCCTAAGCTACCCAAGTCACTCCTCCTTAGTTACCGTCTCACTTGGATAAGGTATGGTAAGTTTTGTTGAGGTTTGGATGGTACGGCCTTGTACGGCTTGTACGGCCTTGTACGGCTACGTACCATACTCTCCCAAACTTCCCTAAGTACTTTCATCTCCTCTTCTCTTCAACTCCTTATCTCTTCATCTCCATATACTCAGCTCATCTCAACACTCCCCCTCAAGCTTAGCTTTGTGGAAGCCTAAGCTTGGACAGCCATGAGATCTTCCTCATTAAAAACCTCACCAAGGAAAACCCATTGGGACAAAACCTTAATGAGGGAAAAAGAGTAAAGATCTCATGACTAAGGGGATCAGCTACTTCTCTTCCCAAGATCAATGAGGCCCAATCTGATATGAATGGACTCCATTGTCTTTTGCCTCGCAGCCTTGGTGAATACATCAGCCAACTGATCTTCACTCCTAGTATAACATGGCAAGATGACTCCTAGGACAATCATCTGCCTCACCTTGTGGCAATCAACCTCAATGTGCTTTGTTCTCTCATGGAACACCGAGTTGGAGGCTATGTGAATGGCGCTTGGTTGTCACAATGCATTGTCATTGGAGTGGCTTGTTCTATCTCAAATGCTTCAAGATGCCCTTGATCCACACTAGCTCGTTGTAAGCTTCAGCATAGCTCTATATTCAGCTTCTGCACTTGAGCATGACACCACCTTCTGTTTCTTACTCTTCCAAGTTACCAAGTTGCCTCCAATGAATGTGCAATAGCCGGTTGTTGATCTCCTGTCAGCTCTATCACCTGCCCAATCCGCATCACAATAGCCCACTACTTCTGTGCTTCCATTGCACCCCATCCATACTCCTTGATCCGGCGAGCCATTCAGATACATTAGCAGCCTCTCCACCATACGCCAATGATGTTCCTTGGGAAGCTGCATGTGTTGACTCACCTGATTCACAGCAAAGCATATATCAGGTCTTGTGATGGTAAGATAAATCAATTTGCCAACAAGTTTTCTATAGAGTTTAGGATCATGAAATGGCTTGCTGTCTTCAATCTCCCCCTCTCTTGGTACTTTGTAGCCATCCTCCATTGGCATCCTTGCTGTCTTGCCTCCATAAGCACCTGCACCTTTCAAAAGATCAAGTGTATACTTCCTTTGGGACATGAACAAACCTTCCTTGGATCTACAAATCTCAATTCCAAGAAAGTATTTCATTTCTCCCAAGTCTTTTATTTCAAACATAGACTTTAGAAACTCCTTGGTTGCTTTGATACCTTCCTTATCACTCCCTGTGATAATGATATCATCCACATACACAAGGAGAGCAACCATACCTGAGGGAGTAGTGAGGGTAAAGAGAGTATGATCCAATTCTGACTTCTTAAAGCCTTGGCCGTTCAGAGTTGTGCTCAACTTGTTGTACCAAGCTCTTGGAGATTGCTTCAACCCATAGATAGCCTTCTTTAGCCTCAGTACATTCCTCGTTTCACTAGATGTTCAAGACCAGGTGGAGGATACATGTATACTTCATCCTCAAGTTCTCCTTGTAAGAATGCATTCTTCACATCCATTTGCCACAATCCCCATCCAAGATTAACTGCCAAGCTTAGTACAATTCTAATGGTATGTAACTTGGCTACTGGTGCAAATGTCTCAATGTAATCCTCTCCATATGTTTGAGTGAACCCTCTTGCTACTAATCTAGTCTTCTTCCTCTCAATCTGCCCATCAGCCTTGTATTTGATTGTGAAGATCCATCTACTAGATACTGCCTTCTTCCCTTTTGGTAGTTCACTCTCATACCATGTATCATTTTTGATCATAGCTCCTGCCTCAGCTCCTACTGATTCCTTCCATTCCTTATCCTTCATTGCCTCTTCATAGCTTCTTGGAATGTGATTCTCATCTAAGTTTACCATGAATGCACAATGTGCTTCTGGATATTTAGCAAAAGAACACACGGCCTGAGTAGGATGCTTCACAGCTTGGGCATTGTAGTACACTCTTGTGTTTACCCAACTGGAAGGATCCTTTCTCAGCCTTGTACTTCTTCTCAACACTGGCCCTTCTTGCGCCATCTCTTGTTCTTCTTCTTGTGGCAGTACACTTGGTTCAGATCTTTCTTCTCCTAGCTGACTTGCTTCAGCTCCTTCTTCCCTTAGCTGACTCTCTTCAGCTCCTTGTTGATCATTTGATTCCACAGCTTGATCATGAGAACCAGAACTCTCTTCTCTACTTGTCTCTTCATGGTTTTGAGTTCTTGTTTCATTCCCCCCCTCATGGTCAAGATTGGAGGTCTGATGATCCGGTACTGGAGTAGTGCTTCTTCCACCTTGATTCATGTTGATTCCAAGACCCTCTAGGATAATCCTCAATGTTTCAGCTCTATCAGAAGTGAGATCTTTCAAATCATCTTGAGTCTGCTCCTCATAGTATCCTTTTTCTTCAACAAACTTCACTTCTCTAGATACTAACACTCTCCTTGTGTTAGGATCATAGCACTTGTATCCTTTCTGACTTGATGAATATCCAATAAACATTGCCTTTGAACTCTTAGCTTCTAGCTTGTTTCTTATCTCTCCAGGCACCATCACAAAACACAAACATCCAAAGATCTTCATATGCTCTAGAGAGGGTTTGTACTGATTCAGTACCTCAAATGGTGATCGTCCTTGAAGAATCAGAGTTGGTGTCCTGTTGATGAGATAACAAGCCGTAGCAACTGCATCACTCCAAAACTTCTTAGGCACGTTAGATTGAAACATCATAGACCTGGCTACTTCCATCAAATGCCTGTTCTTCCTCTCAGCCACACCATTCTGTTGTGGGGTATAGGGACAGCTTGTCTGATGAAGGATTCCATGCTGAGATAGGTGTAGTTTGAATGCTTGTCCTGTGTACTCTCCTCCATTATCTGACCTAAAAATCTTTATCTTGGCATTGTAATGGTTAGTCACATAGGTTTGAAAGTTTTTAAATGCATCAAGTACCCTATCTTTGGTTGGAATTAAGGTTAACCAGGTGTATTTGGATTTTTCATCAATGAAAGTTACATAGTACTTATGGCTATCTCTAGACAGGCAAGGTGCAGTCCAAACATCAGAATGAATGAGATCAAAACATTTTTCATAAACAGTAGTGGACTTGGTAAAGACAGTTCTACAATGCTTGCCTAAAATGCAAGCTTCACACTCATTATTCTCAAAGGAAACACCTGGCAACATCAGTTTTAAAGCCTTATTATGAGGGTGTCCTAATCTAGCATGCCACAATGCATTTTTACTTAAACTAGAACCAGAAACAGAAGTAAACGAGCAGCTATATCTAGAAACAGGAGTGAGATCTTCAAGTAAATATAGTTCTCCTTTAGTCACTCCCTTTCCAATCATCTTGCTGCTTTTAATATCCTGAAACTTCACATCATTAGGACTGAATATAACATTGCATTGTAAATCAGTAGCACATTTCTTAACAGATAACAAGTTTGAAGTAAATTCAGGCATATAAAAAGCTTTAGTTTCCTTATCAAACAGTTTAAGACTTCCTATTCCTCTAATAGGAATCTTATCTCCATTAGCAATCATCACATTTCCATTCATTGGTACAATGTTTTTAATCAAACTAGTATCACTTATCATATGATGAGATGCTCCTGAATCAATCACTAATGGCTTAATGTCATGAGAACTAGCAATATGTGCAAGGATACTAGATGGTTTGAATGTATGATCATTTCTAGCAAAGTTTGCAATCCTAGATTGATTTACCATTTCTATCAAGCTCTCATGCATCCTATCAGTTCTAGTTAGATTCTTATAGTTCTCTACTACACTAGCACCAAATGAATACCCAAATGTGTTACCATTCTCCTTGAACAACTTAATGAGAGCATCAAGGTCGGATCTCCTTAGATACTCTTGATCATTGTTCCCACGGTTGCTTGGTGCTCCAGTGTAGGCTACAAGAGACTTCCCATCACCTGCCTCACGCCCATCTATCTCCTTTCCTTTGCTTGTACCAACACCACTTGTACCATCCGAGACATTAGCCCTTGCCTCACGATCCTTCATGAACTTAGCCGGCTTGAGGTGAGGGTGGAGTATCCAGCATTGGCTCTTCTTGTGACCATGCTTCTTGCAGTGATCACAACTCCCATTGAACCTCCTCTCCTCAAACTTCCCATGCGCAGCCTTGTTTGCTTGTGGAGCTTCACTCCCCTCCTCTTGAGTTGCTTGACTTGCAAGGGAAAGATCTCCTTTCTTCCCAAACAGCCCAATGGAGCCTTGCTCCTTCTGAATCCGTGCACACACATCCTCAAGGTCAGGTAGAGTATCCTCCCTAAGTAAGTGCTGGATGAGACCGTTGTACGCCGGGTTTAGGGTGAGGAGTAACCCAAAGACCTTATCTTGCTCTCTCCTCTTGTTAAGCTCATCAGCATCCGTTGTGCTTGGCCTAAGCATCTCCATCTCGGACCAGAGGCTTCTGAATCTTCCTAGATGCTTAGTGAACTCCATGTCTTCTTGTACAAGGTTGTTGATAGCTTGCTTCACCTCAAACACTCGGCTTAGGTTTGAAGTGTTGCCATACACCTTCTTCAAAGTATCCCACAGCTCTTTAGCAGACTCACAGTAGCTGTATGCATCCAGAATAGCCGGCTCAAGGGACGCATGGAGCACAGACATCACCAACATGTCCTCTTGATGCCACTTCTCTTCTGCCTTGCTTGCGGCTTCATCTTCAGCCTCTCCTTGAGTGATGAGCTTTGGAGCTTCTCCTGGCGTGATGTGTTTCCAAAGCCCCTTGCTTCCCACTGTGGTTCTCACCATCCGAGACCACACCAAGTAGTTGTTTCCCTTGAAACACACCGCCACTTTCATGTTCATGTTCATCCCACTCTCCATGTTGAATGTAGAACCCTTTAGACTTCAATAACTTTCTCTTGAGGTAACTTGTCTTGAGCGAACACCACACAGCTTCAATAACACCTCACACAACCAATAGAACTCAGAAAGACTACCCAGAACCGCTTAAGAACACACGAACACCAAACTGTCTCTTCAAAGCTTCAATCTTGAATCTTTAAAGAACTCAACGAAACCAAGTTTCCTATGAACCTGGCTCTGATACCATATCACTTTTAGGATTGAGTAGAGTAATCTGAGTAAATAAGAAAGACTAGAAGTGATTTAGAAGAGATTTGAGTATGAAATGAGATTAGGAGTCTAGGATCGAATCATGTTGAGAGTAAAGACTAAGAGAGAGACTCGTAACTTTCTTAATCTTATTAATGAGTGAGGTTACATATTTATAAGAGGAACACAAGGGTTTACAAGAAGGGAAATGAGCACTATTGAGCCGTGTGTAGTCAAGGCAATGGATTCAAATCAACCACTAGGATGCATCACACGCTTATGGCATCTTGGACTAAAGGTGCTTTAGCTTTCCAGCCTGTTCCAGCCTGGCACCGCGTCCCCTTATCCTTTCAACGGTCTGATCCTCTCCCTAAGCTACCCAAGTCACTCCTCCTTAGTTACCGTCTCACTTGGATAAGGTATGGTAAGTTTTGGTTGAGGTTTGGATGGTACGGCCTTGTACGGCCTTGTACGGCCTTGTACGGCCTACCGTACCATACTCTCCCAAACTTCCCTAAGTACTTCATCTCCTCTTCTCTTCAACTCCTTATCTCTTCATCTCCATATACTCAGCTCATCTCAACACAACTTCCTGGTGATTCTCCACCACTTTATGTATCCAAATCAAGCTTTTCATAAAGTGATTCATCCTGGTTTGATTGGAACGACGAAGAAGCTGTTCTATTCCCAAACTGGGAAACTGGAATCACCTGATTTGAAAGTGGGATAACTTCTTCATGCCAACTCCTATGAGATTTATTCAACTTCCTGGTGATTCTCCACCACTTTATGTATCCAAATCAAGCTTTTCACAAAGTGATTCATCCTGGTTTGATTGGAACGACGAAGAAGCCGTGTTATTCCCAAACTGGGAAACTGGAATCACCTGATTTGAAAGTGGGATAACTTCTTCATGCCAACTCCTATGAGATTTATTCAACTTCCTGGTGATTCTCCACCACTTTATGTATCCAAATCAAGCTTCTTACAAAGTGATTCATCCTGGTTTGATTAGAACGACGAAGAAGCTGTGCTATTCCCAAACTGGGAAACTGGAATCACCTGATTTGAAAGTGGGATAACTTTTTCATGCCAACTCCTATGAGATTTATTCAACTTCCTGGTGATTCTCCACCACTTTATGTATCCAACTCAAGCTTCTTACCAAGAGATTCATCCTGGTTTGATTGGAACGACGAAGAAGCTGTGTTATTCCCAAACTGGGAAACTGGAATCACCTGATTTGAAAGTGGGATAACTTCTTCATGCCAACTCCTATGAGATTTATTCAACTTCCTGGTGATTCTCCACCACTTTATGTATCCAAATCAAGCTTTTCACAAAGTGATTCATCCTGGTTTGATTGGAACGACGAAGAAGCTGTTCTATTCCCAAACTGGGAAACTGGAATCACCTGATTTGAAAGTGGGATAACTTCTTCATGCCAACTCCTATGAGATTTATTCAACTTCCTGGTGATTCTCCACCACTTTATGTATCCAAATCAAGCTTTTCACAAAGTGATTCATCCTGGTTTGATTGGAACGACGAAGAAGCTGTTCTATTCCCAAACTGGGAAACTGGAATCACCTGATTTGAAAGTGGGATAACTTCTTCATGCCAACTCCTATGAGATTTATTCAACTTCCTGGTGATTCTCCACCACTTTATGTATCCAAATAAAGCTTCTTACAAAGTGATTCATCCTGGTTTGATTAGAACGACGAAGAAGCTGTGCTATTCCCAAACTGGGAAACTGGAATCACCTGATTTGAAAGTGGGATAACTTTTTCTTGCCAACTCCTATGAGATTTATTCAACTTCCTGGTGATTCTCCACCACTTTATGTATCCAAATCAAGCTTCTTACAAAGATTCATCCTGGTTTGATTGAACGACGAAGAAGCTGTGTTATTCCCAAACTGGGAAACTGGAATCACCTGATTTGAAAGTGGGATAACTTCTTCATGCCAACTCCTATGAGATTTATTCAACTTCCTGGTGATTCTCCACCACTTTATGTATCCAAATCAAGCTTTCACAAAGTGATTCATCCTGGTTTGATTGGAACGACGAAGAAGCTGTTCTATTCCCAAACTGGGAAACTGGAATCACCTGATTTGAAAGTGGGATAACTTCTTCATGCCAACTCCTATGAGATTTATTCAACTTCCTGGTGATTCTCCACCACTTTATGTATCCAAATCAAGCTTTTCACAAAGTGATTCATCCTGGTTTGATTGGAACGACGAAGAAGCTGTTCTATTCCCAAACTGGGAACTGGAATCACCTGATTTGAAAGTGTGATAACTTCTTCATGCCAACTCCTATGAGATTTATTCAACTTCCTGGTGATTCTCCACCACTTTATGTATCCAAATCAAGCTTCTTACCAAGAGATTCATCCTGGTTTGATTGGAATGACGAAGTATGAGTTTTTAGAGAGAACTACTCTGGTTGGATGTGTGACTGTGGATACACTCCAATGGAGTTAGATGAGACTTGTTCTTGGTGATTTGGTAAGAGATTGAGAAGAGAGTGTATGCGTGAGTGTATGAGTGGTTTTGAGATTAGGGAGACTAAGAGATTAAGAGAATATAAGACTTAAGAACAGAACTGGATGTTATTAGTAACCAGAACAATGAAGTGGAGAGGGGAAATCCCCCTTACTCCCTTGGTGTTTACAATCCGACATTAGCAAGCTTATATATGAGCTTTACTCATTGCACAAATCATAAACCCTAAGCTACAGATAAGACATGAAGGGTGGAGATGCTTTAATTTGAATTGGACGCTCAGGATCAGGTCTTGTGGTCTTTGCAAAGTGTTGGAACCGCCTGATTGGTTAAGTGAAAGCCTTGGCTGGAAATGCTCCTCATTGGCTCATGTATCTGCCCTCTTCTTTGGCCAGATACATAGTCAAGCCTTGCTCTTCCTTTCCAGCTATAGCCAGCCTGTCTTGGACTGCCACAGCCTATCACAAACCAGGCGCCAATCTCCTTTGCACACACAGCCTTCTTCTTTGTCTTCTTCTCTTAAGAGTCTCTTTTGTCTTCTTCTCTTAAGAACTGACCTGTGCCCTATTTTTGCACCAACTCTAAATAGGCTCAGATGGTCGAGATACAAACTTTTGGGTCGGCTTGGTCCGTACGGATCCGTACGGTCCGTACACTTCCGTACCAACTCCGTACGGCCACGCCCTAAGTTTGCCCACTCGACCATACACCTCCAAACTCCTTCCATGCCTTCTTAAGATCAGTCTCAGCCATTCTTGGACTTGACTTCACCCATGATAGATGCTTCAAGACACTCCTGAAGCTTTGCTGAACTCTTCTCAAGGGCTTGCCCTATTTATGAACAAGCTCCATTCTTCTCTTCAGTTCAACACTCCCCCTCAAGCTTAACTCTAGGAGATCCTGAGTTAAGCTTGGAACCATGAAGAGCTTCCTCATTAAAAACCTCACCAAGGAAAACCCTTTGGGACAAAACCTTGATGAGGGAAAAAGAGTAAAGCCTCCACGGCCTAGGGATTGGCCAGTGAGTCTTTGTGCCTTACCATCAATGTAAGGGACACAAAGACTCTGGATCATGGCCTCTTCTTGTGATGCAAGGTTGATCACATCTTCCCTTGCTCATCACCCTTCATCTTGTACTCTTCTCACGGTCTGACCTTCTTCTAGCTTCATATGGAACCATCAGATCATACTCGCACCAAGAGTATCAAGAACTTGTGGAGCCTTGGCTGCTTCTCCTTCTAGAGTCTCCACCTAGTTCTAAAGCTTCATGATCGGATGGTTCAGTCTGTAGTATCAAGGCTGCTCTGCTTTGGCCGCCTTGGTGATTGCTTCACCATCCTCCATCTTGCTTCACAAACCAGTCTGCTCCTCTTCTTGATTAACCGCCAAGTGCTCTCATCAAGAAGCCTTCTCAACACTCCCCCTCAAGCTTGACCATGTGGAACAAGTCAAGCTTGGAAGGAGAGCTTCTTGATCATCCATCTTTGCTCACTGCTGTCCACCTTCGTAAACCAGCATCTTTGTGATCATTGAAGTCTTCTCAACACTCCCCCTCAAGCTTGACCATATGGAACAAGTCAAGCTTGGGAGAGCAGCTTCATGATCACACCATCAGACCCTTGCAGCACCTTCTGAACTCGCCATCTCCATGGAATGTTTGTGGAACCTTCAGCTCCCTCTTCAGACTGCTCACACTGGAAGCCGCCTTGATAGAGTAGCTCCATCATCTTCACACAGCCGAGAGTGCTCTGAACACTCCCTTGTTCTTCCCACAGCCGGATGACTCCTTTTCCATCAGTTGCTTGCCATGGTCTTCCTTCTTTGCTCACTTAACTCCCCTCCTCAAGCTTGGATAGAATGAGGGTCCAAGCTTGGAAGTGAGCAGCCGTGAGTCTTCACTAACCAGTGGCACATCACCACTTCAGTAACCGCTCTCCATTGCTCATGACAATGGGCAATGCCTTCCTCTTTCTCTTGGATTGGTGATGAACTAAGAACACTTCTTGTATACCTGAAACACCACTCAAACTCCAGAGAAGATAAGACATAGGTGCATTGGGTCAGTCCTTGATTCCACATCAAGCTTGAACCCAATGACTCACTAAAGCAATGCAAGATCAAACAAGACACCCAAGTTTCAAATCATTGCAAGCTAATCTCTCTAAGTACTAGCATGATCCTACAGATTCATTGCGAGATACTTAGGAATATCTTGACAGCCCCTTACTCAGCTACTAGACATGAATCTAGTGCCTCAGTGTAAGGTAACTCCAAGACCAAATGCACTAGCTTTCAGTCGGTTTCTATATATGTATGCAAGCAGATTCAATCAACCACACAAGCAACATTATGAACCGGAGCTAAGCCTTTTAAACAATCTCAATCAACTCAACAAGTCTCTTTAAGCATCCTGGGATAGATTCTAAATTCATTTCATTTCATTTAGCAATCTTTAAACAATCCTCAGGTTTTCAATCACATCACAACACACAACCAGATTTTATCACAAGCTCATTACCACTTAAGGTTTAAAGAATCGCTTACTATCAAGGAACCAGGTTGGTCCTTGTATCACTCTCGGATGGTAAGCTCATGACCTTGAGGATATGTGAGTCTGGATCGTTACCCATCTCCTGCTTCTTCAGTTCATGACTTCCTCCTTGTTTCTCTAACTCAAAGACCCCTCCTTTCTCCTTCTCTTCTTGGCAGCTTTCTTGATGAACCGGATGGGAAAGCTCTTGGACAAGGCACCTTGGATGAGGTTCGCGAGGCCTCTCCATACACCTCTGCTTCCAATGAGTCTCTCCATCAGTATGGACAGGAGAAAGGATAAGAGCCACGCCAGCTTCAGTCTTCTACTTCATGGAGAAACTGAACTCGGATGTAAAAGGCTTCAAGGGTTGGATTTGAGCTGAGGTGAGAGCAAGTGATTGCGGAAGCTACAGCTCAGGTTCTGATGAACCTGGCTCTGATACCATATGAGTTTTTAGAGAGAACTACTCTGGTTGGATGTGTGACTGTGGATACACTCCAATGGAGTTAGATGAGACTTGTTCTTGGTGATTTGGTAAGAGATTGAGAAGAGAGTGTATGCGTGAGTGTATGAGTGGTTTTGAGATTAGGGAGACTAAGAGATTAAGAAATATAAGACTTAAGAACAGAACTGGATGTTATTAGTAACCAGAACAATGAAGTGGAGAGGGGAAATCCCCCTTACTCCCTTGGTGTTTACAATCCGACATTAGCAAGCTTATATATGAGCTTTACTCATTGCACAAATCATAAACCCTAAGCTACAGATAAGACATGAAGGGTGGAGATGCTTTATTTGATTGGAACGACGAAGAAGCTGTGCTATTCCCAAACTGGGAAACTGGAATCACCTGATTGAAAGTGGGATAACTTCTTCATGCCAACTCCTATGAGATTTATTCAACTTCCTGGTGATTCTCCACCACTTTATGTATCCAAATCAAGCTTCTTACAAGTGATTCATCCTGGTTTGATTGGAACGACGAAGAAGCTGTGCTATTCCCAAACTGGGAAACTGGAATCACCTGATTTGAAAGTGGGATAACTTCTTCATGCCAACTCCTATGAGATTTATTCAACTTCCTGGTGATTCTCCACCACTTTATGTATCCAAATCAAGCTTCTCAAAGTGATTCATCCTGGTTTGATTGGAACGACGAAGAAGCTGTGCTATTCCCAACTGGGAAACTGGAATCACCTGATTTGAAAGTGGGATAACTTCTTCATGCCAACTCCTATGAGATTTATTCAACTTCCTGGTGATTCTCCACCACTTTATGTATCCAAATCAAGCTTCTTACAAAGTGATTCATCCTGGTTTGATTGGAACGACGAAGAAGCTGTGCTATTCCCAAACTGGGAAACTGGAATCACCTGATTTGAAAGTGGGATAACTTCTTCATGCCAACTCCTATGAGATTTATTCAACTTCCTGGTGATTCTCCACCACTTTATGTATCCAAATCAAGCTTCTTACAAAGTGATTCATCCTGGTTTGATTGGAACGACGAAGAAGCTGTGCTATTCCCAAACTGGGAAACTGGAATCACCTGATTTGAAAGTGGGATAACTTCTTCATGCCAACTCCTATGAGATTTATTCAACTTCCTGGTGATTCTCCACCACTTTATGTATCCAAATCAAGCTTCTTACAAAGTGATTCATCCTGGTTTGATTGGAACGACGAAGAAGCTGTGCTATTCCCAAACTGGGAAACTGGAATCACCTGATTTGAAAGTGGGATAACTTCTTCATGCCAACTCCTATGAGATTTATTCAACTTCCTGGTGATTCTCCACCACTTTATGTATCCAAATCAAGCTTCTCACAAAGTGATTCATCCTGGTTTGATTGGAACGACGAAGAAGCTGTGCTATTCCCAAACTGGGAAACTGGAATCACCTGATTTGAAAGTGGGATAACTTCTTCATGCCAACTCCTATGAGATTTATTCAACTTCCTGGTGATTCTCCACCACTTTATGTATCCAAATCAAGCTTCTTACAAAGTGATTCATCCTGGTTTGATTGGAACGACGAAGAAGCTGTGCTATTCCCAAACTGGGAAACTGGAATCACCTGATTTGAAAGTGGGATAACTTCTTCATGCCAACTCCTATGAGATTTATTCAACTTCCTGGTGATTCTCCACCACTTTATGTATCCAAATCAAGCTTCTTACAAAGTGATTCATCCTGGTTTGATTGGAACGACGAAGAAGCTGTGCTATTCCCAAACTGGGAAACTGGAATCACCTGATTTGAAAGTGGGATAACTTCTTCATGCCAACTCCTATGAGATTTATTCAACTTCCTGGTGATTCTCCACCACTTTATGTATCCAAATCAAGCTTCTTACAAAGTGATTCATCCTGGTTTGATTGGAACGACGAAGAAGCTGTGCTATTCCCAAACTGGGAAACTGGAATCACCTGATTTGAAAGTGGGATAACTTCTTCATGCCAACTCCTATGAGATTTATTCAACTTCCTGGTGATTCTCCACCACTTTATGTATCCAAATCAAGCTTCTTACAAAGTGATTCATCCTGGTTTGATTGGAACGACGAAGAAGCTGTGCTATTCCCAAACTGGGAAACTGGAATCACCTGATTTGAAAGTGGGATAACTTCTTCATGCCAACTCCTATGAGATTTATTCAACTTCCTGGTGATTCTCCACCACTTTATGTATCCAAATCAAGCTTCTTACAAAGTGATTCATCCTGGTTTGATTGGAACGACGAAGAAGCTGTGCTATTCCCAAACTGGGAAACTGGAATCACCTGATTTGAAAGTGGGATAACTTCTTCATGCCAACTCCTATGAGATTTATTCAACTTCCTGGTGATTCTCCACCACTTTATGTATCCAAATCAAGCTTCTCACAAAGTGATTCATCCTGGTTTGATTGGAACGACGAAGAAGCTGTGCTATTCCCAAACTGGGAAACTGGAATCACCTGATTTGAAAGTGGGATAACTTCTTCATGCCAACTCCTATGAGATTTATTCAACTTCCTGGTGATTCTCCACCACTTTATGTATCCAAATCAAGCTTCTTACAAAGTGATTCATCCTGGTTTGATTGGAACGACGAAGAAGCTGTGCTATTCCCAAACTGGGAAACTGGAATCACCTGATTTGAAAGTGGGATAACTTCTTCATGCCAACTCCTATGAGATTTATTCAACTTCCTGGTGATTCTCCACCACTTTATGTATCCAAATCAAGCTTCTTACAAAGTGATTCATCCTGGTTTGATTGGAACGACGAAGAAGCTGTGCTATTCCCAAACTGGGAAACTGGAATCACCTGATTTGAAAGTGGGATAACTTCTTCATGCCAACTCCTATGAGATTTATTCAACTTCCTGGTGATTCTCCACCACTTTATGTATCCAAATCAAGCTTCTTACAAAGTGATTCATCCTGGTTTGATTGGAACGACGAAGAAGCTGTGCTATTCCCAAACTGGGAAACTGGAATCACCTGATTTGAAAGTGGGATAACTTCTTCATGCCAACTCCTATGAGATTTATTCAACTTCCTGGTGATTCTCCACCACTTTATGTATCCAAATCAAGCTTCTTACAAAGTGATTCATCCTGGTTTGATTGGAACGACGAAGAAGCTGTGCTATTCCCAAACTGGGAAACTGGAATCACCTGATTTGAAAGTGGGATAACTTCTTCATGCCAACTCCTATGAGATTTATTCAACTTCCTGGTGATTCTCCACCACTTTATGTATCCAAATCAAGCTTCTTACAAAGTGATTCATCCTGGTTTGATTGGAACGACGAAGAAGCTGTGCTATTCCCAAACTGGGAAACTGGAATCACCTGATTTGAAAGTGGGATAACTTCTTCATGCCAACTCCTATGAGATTTATTCAACTTCCTGGTGATTCTCCACCACTTTATGTATCCAAATCAAGCTTCTTACAAAGTGATTCATCCTGGTTTGATTGGAACGACGAAGAAGCTGTGCTATTCCCAAACTGGGAAACTGGAATCACCTGATTTGAAAGTGGGATAACTTCTTCATGCCAACTCCTATGAGATTTATTCAACTTCCTGGTGATTCTCCACCACTTTATGTATCCAAATCAAGCTTCTTACAAAGTGATTCATCCTGGTTTGATTGGAACGACGAAGAAGCTGTGCTATTCCCAAACTGGGAAACTGGAATCACCTGATTTGAAAGTGGGATAACTTCTTCATGCCAACTCCTATGAGATTTATTCAACTTCCTGGTGATTCTCCACCACTTTATGTATCCAAATCAAGCTTCTTCACAAAGTGATTCATCCTGGTTTGATTGGAACGACGAAGAAGCTGTGCTATTCCCAAACTGGGAAACTGGAATCACCTGATTTGAAAGTGGGATAACTTCTTCATGCCAACTCCTATGAGATTTATTCAACTTCCTGGTGATTCTCCACCACTTTATGTATCCAAATCAAGCTTCTTACAAAGTGATTCATCCTGGTTTGATTGGAACGACGAAGAAGCTGTGCTATTCCCAAACTGGGAAACTGGAATCACCTGATTTGAAAGTGGGATAACTTCTTCATGCCAACTCCTATGAGATTTATTCAACTTCCTGGTGATTCTCCACCACTTTATGTATCCAAATCAAGCTTCTTCACAAAGTGATTCATCCTGGTTTGATTGGAACGACGAAGAAGCTGTGCTATTCCCAAACTGGGAAACTGGAATCACCTGATTTGAAAGTGGGATAACTTCTTCATGCCAACTCCTATGAGATTTATTCAACTTCCTGGTGATTCTCCACCACTTTATGTATCCAAATCAAGCTTCTTACAAAGTGATTCATCCTGGTTTGATTGGAACGACGAAGAAGCTGTGCTATTCCCAAACTGGGAAACTGGAATCACCTGATTTGAAAGTGGGATAACTTCTTCATGCCAACTCCTATGAGATTTATTCAACTTCCTGGTGATTCTCCACCACTTTATGTATCCAAATCAAGCTTCTTCACAAAGTGATTCATCCTGGTTTGATTGGAACGACGAAGAAGCTGTGCTATTCCCAAACTGGGAAACTGGAATCACCTGATTTGAAAGTGGGATAACTTCTTCATGCCAACTCCTATGAGATTTATTCAACTTCCTGGTGATTCTCCACCACTTTATGTATCCAAATCAAGCTTCTTACAAAGTGATTCATCCTGGTTTGATTGGAACGACGAAGAAGCTGTGCTATTCCCAAACTGGGAAACTGGAATCACCTGATTTGAAAGTGGGATAACTTCTTCATGCCAACTCCTATGAGATTTATTCAACTTCCTGGTGATTCTCCACCACTTTATGTATCCAAATCAAGCTTCTTACAAAGTGATTCATCCTGGTTTGATTGGAACGACGAAGAAGCTGTGCTATTCCCAAACTGGGAAACTGGAATCACCTGATTTGAAAGTGGGATAACTTCTTCATGCCAACTCCTATGAGATTTATTCAACTTCCTGGTGATTCTCCACCACTTTATGTATCCAAATCAAGCTTCTTACAAAGTGATTCATCCTGGTTTGATTGGAACGACGAAGAAGCTGTGCTATTCCCAAACTGGGAAACTGGAATCACCTGATTTGAAAGTGGGATAACTTCTTCATGCCAACTCCTATGAGATTTATTCAACTTCCTGGTGATTCTCCACCACTTTATGTATCCAAATCAAGCTTCTTACAAAGTGATTCATCCTGGTTTGATTGGAACGACGAAGAAGCTGTGCTATTCCCAAACTGGGAAACTGGAATCACCTGATTTGAAAGTGGGATAACTTCTTCATGCCAACTCCTATGAGATTTATTCAACTTCCTGGTGATTCTCCACCACTTTATGTATCCAAATCAAGCTTCTTACAAAGTGATTCATCCTGGTTTGATTGGAACGACGAAGAAGCTGTGCTATTCCCAAACTGGGAAACTGGAATCACCTGATTTGAAAGTGGGATAACTTCTTCATGCCAACTCCTATGAGATTTATTCAACTTCCTGGTGATTCTCCACCACTTTATGTATCCAAATCAAGCTTCTTACAAAGTGATTCATCCTGGTTTGATTGGAACGACGAAGAAGCTGTGCTATTCCCAAACTGGGAAACTGGAATCACCTGATTTGAAAGTGGGATAACTTCTTCATGCCAACTCCTATGAGATTTATTCAACTTCCTGGTGATTCTCCACCACTTTATGTATCCAAATCAAGCTTCTTACAAAGTGATTCATCCTGGTTTGATTGGAACGACGAAGAAGCTGTGCTATTCCCAAACTGGGAAACTGGAATCACCTGATTTGAAAGTGGGATAACTTCTTCATGCCAACTCCTATGAGATTTATTCAACTTCCTGGTGATTCTCCACCACTTTATGTATCCAAATCAAGCTTCTTACAAAGTGATTCATCCTGGTTTGATTGGAACGACGAAGAAGCTGTGCTATTCCCAAACTGGGAAACTGGAATCACCTGATTTGAAAGTGGGATAACTTCTTCATGCCAACTCCTATGAGATTTATTCAACTTCCTGGTGATTCTCCACCACTTTATGTATCCAAATCAAGCTTCTTACAAAGTGATTCATCCTGGTTTGATTGGAACGACGAAGAAGCTGTGCTATTCCCAAACTGGGAAACTGGAATCACCTGATTTGAAAGTGGGATAACTTCTTCATGCCAACTCCTATGAGATTTATTCAACTTCCTGGTGATTCTCCACCACTTTATGTATCCAAATCAAGCTTCTTACAAAGTGATTCATCCTGGTTTGATTGGAACGACGAAGAAGCTGTGCTATTCCCAAACTGGGAAACTGGAATCACCTGATTTGAAAGTGGGATAACTTCTTCATGCCAACTCCTATGAGATTTATTCAACTTCCTGGTGATTCTCCACCACTTTATGTATCCAAATCAAGCTTCTTACAAAGTGATTCATCCTGGTTTGATTGGAACGACGAAGAAGCTGTGCTATTCCCAAACTGGGAAACTGGAATCACCTGATTTGAAAGTGGGATAACTTCTTCATGCCAACTCCTATGAGATTTATTCAACTTCCTGGTGATTCTCCACCACTTTATGTATCCAAATCAAGCTTCTTACAAAGTGATTCATCCTGGTTTGATTGGAACGACGAAGAAGCTGTGCTATTCCCAAACTGGGAAACTGGAATCACCTGATTTGAAAGTGGGATAACTTCTTCATGCCAACTCCTATGAGATTTATTCAACTTCCTGGTGATTCTCCACCACTTTATGTATCCAAATCAAGCTTCTTACAAAGTGATTCATCCTGGTTTGATTGGAACGACGAAGAAGCTGTGCTATTCCCAAACTGGGAAACTGGAATCACCTGATTTGAAAGTGGGATAACTTCTTCATGCCAACTCCTATGAGATTTATTCAACTTCCTGGTGATTCTCCACCACTTTATGTATCCAAATCAAGCTTCTTACAAAGTGATTCATCCTGGTTTGATTGGAACGACGAAGAAGCTGTGCTATTCCCAAACTGGGAAACTGGAATCACCTGATTTGAAAGTGGGATAACTTCTTCATGCCAACTCCTATGAGATTTATTCAACTTCCTGGTGATTCTCCACCACTTTATGTATCCAAATCAAGCTTCTTCAAAGTGATTCATCCTGGTTTGATTGGAACGACGAAGAAGCTGTGCTATTCCCAAACTGGGAAACTGGAATCACCTGATTTGAAAGTGGGATAACTTCTTCATGCCAACTCCTATGAGATTTATTCAACTTCCTGGTGATTCTCCACCACTTTATGTATCCAAATCAAGCTTCTTACAAAGTGATTCATCCTGGTTTGATTGGAACGACGAAGAAGCTGTGCTATTCCCAAACTGGGAAACTGGAATCACCTGATTTGAAAGTGGGATAACTTCTTCATGCCAACTCCTATGAGATTTATTCAACTTCCTGGTGATTCTCCACCACTTTATGTATCCAAATCAAGCTTCTTACAAAGTGATTCATCCTGGTTTGATTGGAACGACGAAGAAGCTGTGCTATTCCCAAACTGGGAAACTGGAATCACCTGATTTGAAAGTGGGATAACTTCTTCATGCCAACTCCTATGAGATTTATTCAACTTCCTGGTGATTCTCCACCACTTTATGTATCCAAATCAAGCTTCTTACAAAGTGATTCATCCTGGTTTGATTGGAACGACGAAGAAGCTGTGCTATTCCCAAACTGGGAAACTGGAATCACCTGATTTGAAAGTGGGATAACTTCTTCATGCCAACTCCTATGAGATTTATTCAACTTCCTGGTGATTCTCCACCACTTTATGTATCCAAATCAAGCTTCTTACAAAGTGATTCATCCTGGTTTGATTGGAACGACGAAGAAGCTGTGCTATTCCCAAACTGGGAAACTGGAATCACCTGATTTGAAAGTGGGATAACTTCTTCATGCCAACTCCTATGAGATTTATTCAACTTCCTGGTGATTCTCCACCACTTTATGTATCCAAATCAAGCTTCTTACAAAGTGATTCATCCTGGTTTGATTGGAACGACGAAGAAGCTGTGCTATTCCCAAACTGGGAAACTGGAATCACCTGATTTGAAAGTGGGATAACTTCTTCATGCCAACTCCTATGAGATTTATTCAACTTCCTGGTGATTCTCCACCACTTTATGTATCCAAATCAAGCTTCTTACAAAGTGATTCATCCTGGTTTGATTGGAACGACGAAGAAGCTGTGCTATTCCCAAACTGGGAAACTGGAATCACCTGATTTGAAAGTGGGATAACTTCTTCATGCCAACTCCTATGAGATTTATTCAACTTCCTGGTGATTCTCCACCACTTTATGTATCCAAATCAAGCTTCTTACAAAGTGATTCATCCTGGTTTGATTGGAACGACGAAGAAGCTGTGCTATTCCCAAACTGGGAAACTGGAATCACCTGATTTGAAAGTGGGATAACTTCTTCATGCCAACTCCTATGAGATTTATTCAACTTCCTGGTGATTCTCCACCACTTTATGTATCCAAATCAAGCTTCTTACAAAGTGATTCATCCTGGTTTGATTGGAACGACGAAGAAGCTGTGCTATTCCCAAACTGGGAAACTGGAATCACCTGATTTGAAAGTGGGATAACTTCTTCATGCCAACTCCTATGAGATTTATTCAACTTCCTGGTGATTCTCCACCACTTTATGTATCCAAATCAAGCTTCTTACAAAGTGATTCATCCTGGTTTGATTGGAACGACGAAGAAGCTGTGCTATTCCCAAACTGGGAAACTGGAATCACCTGATTTGAAAGTGGGATAACTTCTTCATGCCAACTCCTATGAGATTTATTCAACTTCCTGGTGATTCTCCACCACTTTATGTATCCAAATCAAGCTTACAAAGTGATTCATCCTGGTTTGATTGGAACGACGAAGAAGCTGTGCTATTCCCAAACTGGGAAACTGGAATCACCTGATTTGAAAGTGGGATAACTTCTTCATGCCAACTCCTATGAGATTTATTCAACTTCCTGGTGATTCTCCACCACTTTATGTATCCAAATCAAGCTTCTTACAAAGTGATTCATCCTGGTTTGATTGGAACGACGAAGAAGCTGTGCTATTCCCAAACTGGGAAACTGGAATCACCTGATTTGAAAGTGGGATAACTTCTTCATGCCAACTCCTATGAGATTTATTCAACTTCCTGGTGATTCTCCACCACTTTATGTATCCAAATCAAGCTTCTTACAAAGTGATTCATCCTGGTTTGATTGGAACGACGAAGAAGCTGTGCTATTCCCAAACTGGGAAACTGGAATCACCTGATTTGAAAGTGGGATAACTTCTTCATGCCAACTCCTATGAGATTTATTCAACTTCCTGGTGATTCTCCACCACTTTATGTATCCAAATCAAGCTTCTTACAAAGTGATTCATCCTGGTTTGATTGGAACGACGAAGAAGCTGTGCTATTCCCAAACTGGGAAACTGGAATCACCTGATTTGAAAGTGGGATAACTTCTTCATGCCAACTCCTATGAGATTTATTCAACTTCCTGGTGATTCTCCACCACTTTATGTATCCAAATCAAGCTTCTTACAAAGTGATTCATCCTGGTTTGATTGGAACGACGAAGAAGCTGTGCTATTCCCAAACTGGGAAACTGGAATCACCTGATTTGAAAGTGGGATAACTTCTTCATGCCAACTCCTATGAGATTTATTCAACTTCCTGGTGATTCTCCACCACTTTATGTATCCAAATCAAGCTTCTTACAAAGTGATTCATCCTGGTTTGATTGGAACGACGAAGAAGCTGTGCTATTCCCAAACTGGGAAACTGGAATCACCTGATTTGAAAGTGGGATAACTTCTTCATGCCAACTCCTATGAGATTTATTCAACTTCCTGGTGATTCTCCACCACTTTATGTATCCAAATCAAGCTTCTTACAAAGTGATTCATCCTGGTTTGATTGGAACGACGAAGAAGCTGTGCTATTCCCAAACTGGGAAACTGGAATCACCTGATTTGAAAGTGGGATAACTTCTTCATGCCAACTCCTATGAGATTTATTCAACTTCCTGGTGATTCTCCACCACTTTATGTATCCAAATCAAGCTTCTTACAAAGTGATTCATCCTGGTTTGATTGGAACGACGAAGAAGCTGTGCTATTCCCAAACTGGGAAACTGGAATCACCTGATTTGAAAGTGGGATAACTTCTTCATGCCAACTCCTATGAGATTTATTCAACTTCCTGGTGATTCTCCACCACTTTATGTATCCAAATCAAGCTTCTTACAAAGTGATTCATCCTGGTTTGATTGGAACGACGAAGAAGCTGTGCTATTCCCAAACTGGGAAACTGGAATCACCTGATTTGAAAGTGGGATAACTTCTTCATGCCAACTCCTATGAGATTTATTCAACTTCCTGGTGATTCTCCACCACTTTATGTATCCAAATCAAGCTTCTTACAAAGTGATTCATCCTGGTTTGATTGGAACGACGAAGAAGCTGTGCTATTCCCAAACTGGGAAACTGGAATCACCTGATTTGAAAGTGGGATAACTTCTTCATGCCAACTCCTATGAGATTTATTCAACTTCCTGGTGATTCTCCACCACTTTATGTATCCAAATCAAGCTTCTTACAAAGTGATTCATCCTGGTTTGATTGGAACGACGAAGAAGCTGTGCTATTCCCAAACTGGGAAACTGGAATCACCTGATTTGAAAGTGGGATAACTTCTTCATGCCAACTCCTATGAGATTTATTCAACTTCCTGGTGATTCTCCACCACTTTATGTATCCAAATCAAGCTTCTTACAAAGTGATTCATCCTGGTTTGATTGGAACGACGAAGAAGCTGTGCTATTCCCAAACTGGGAAACTGGAATCACCTGATTTGAAAGTGGGATAACTTCTTCATGCCAACTCCTATGAGATTTATTCAACTTCCTGGTGATTCTCCACCACTTTATGTATCCAAATCAAGCTTCTTACAAAGTGATTCATCCTGGTTTGATTGGAACGACGAAGAAGCTGTGCTATTCCCAAACTGGGAAACTGGAATCACCTGATTTGAAAGTGGGATAACTTCTTCATGCCAACTCCTATGAGATTTATTCAACTTCCTGGTGATTCTCCACCACTTTATGTATCCAAATCAAGCTTCTTACAAAGTGATTCATCCTGGTTTGATTGGAACGACGAAGAAGCTGTGCTATTCCCAAACTGGGAAACTGGAATCACCTGATTTGAAAGTGGGATAACTTCTTCATGCCAACTCCTATGAGATTTATTCAACTTCCTGGTGATTCTCCACCACTTTATGTATCCAAATCAAGCTTCTTACAAAGTGATTCATCCTGGTTTGATTGGAACGACGAAGAAGCTGTGCTATTCCCAAACTGGGAAACTGGAATCACCTGATTTGAAAGTGGGATAACTTCTTCATGCCAACTCCTATGAGATTTATTCAACTTCCTGGTGATTCTCCACCACTTTATGTATCCAAATCAAGCTTCTTACAAAGTGATTCATCCTGGTTTGATTGGAACGACGAAGAAGCTGTGCTATTCCCAAACTGGGAAACTGGAATCACCTGATTTGAAAGTGGGATAACTTCTTCATGCCAACTCCTATGAGATTTATTCAACTTCCTGGTGATTCTCCACCACTTTATGTATCCAAATCAAGCTTCTCACAAAGTGATTCATCCTGGTTTGATTGGAACGACGAAGAAGCTGTGCTATTCCCAAACTGGGAAACTGGAATCACCTGATTTGAAAGTGGGATAACTTCTTCATGCCAACTCCTATGAGATTTATTCAACTTCCTGGTGATTCTCCACCACTTTATGTATCCAAATCAAGCTTCTTACAAAGTGATTCATCCTGGTTTGATTGGAACGACGAAGAAGCTGTGCTATTCCCAAACTGGGAAACTGGAATCACCTGATTTGAAAGTGGGATAACTTCTTCATGCCAACTCCTATGAGATTTATTCAACTTCCTGGTGATTCTCCACCACTTTATGTATCCAAATCAAGCTTCTTACAAAGTGATTCATCCTGGTTTGATTGGAACGACGAAGAAGCTGTGCTATTCCCAAACTGGGAAACTGGAATCACCTGATTTGAAAGTGGGATAACTTCTTCATGCCAACTCCTATGAGATTTATTCAACTTCCTGGTGATTCTCCACCACTTTATGTATCCAAATCAAGCTTCTTACAAAGTGATTCATCCTGGTTTGATTGGAACGACGAAGAAGCTGTGCTATTCCCAAACTGGGAAACTGGAATCACCTGATTTGAAAGTGGGATAACTTCTTCATGCCAACTCCTATGAGATTTATTCAACTTCCTGGTGATTCTCCACCACTTTATGTATCCAAATCAAGCTTCTTACAAAGTGATTCATCCTGGTTTGATTGGAACGACGAAGAAGCTGTGCTATTCCCAAACTGGGAAACTGGAATCACCTGATTTGAAAGTGGGATAACTTCTTCATGCCAACTCCTATGAGATTTATTCAACTTCCTGGTGATTCTCCACCACTTTATGTATCCAAATCAAGCTTCTTACAAAGTGATTCATCCTGGTTTGATTGGAACGACGAAGAAGCTGTGCTATTCCCAAACTGGGAAACTGGAATCACCTGATTTGAAAGTGGGATAACTTCTTCATGCCAACTCCTATGAGATTTATTCAACTTCCTGGTGATTCTCCACCACTTTATGTATCCAAATCAAGCTTCTTCACAAAGTGATTCATCCTGGTTTGATTGGAACGACGAAGAAGCTGTGCTATTCCCAAACTGGGAAACTGGAATCACCTGATTTGAAAGTGGGATAACTTCTTCATGCCAACTCCTATGAGATTTATTCAACTTCCTGGTGATTCTCCACCACTTTATGTATCCAAATCAAGCTTCTTACAAAGTGATTCATCCTGGTTTGATTGGAACGACGAAGAAGCTGTGCTATTCCCAAACTGGGAAACTGGAATCACCTGATTTGAAAGTGGGATAACTTCTTCATGCCAACTCCTATGAGATTTATTCAACTTCCTGGTGATTCTCCACCACTTTATGTATCCAAATCAAGCTTCTTACAAAGTGATTCATCCTGGTTTGATTGGAACGACGAAGAAGCTGTGCTATTCCCAAACTGGGAAACTGGAATCACCTGATTTGAAAGTGGGATAACTTCTTCATGCCAACTCCTATGAGATTTATTCAACTTCCTGGTGATTCTCCACCACTTTATGTATCCAAATCAAGCTTCTTACAAAGTGATTCATCCTGGTTTGATTGGAACGACGAAGAAGCTGTGCTATTCCCAAACTGGGAAACTGGAATCACCTGATTTGAAAGTGGGATAACTTCTTCATGCCAACTCCTATGAGATTTATTCAACTTCCTGGTGATTCTCCACCACTTTATGTATCCAAATCAAGCTTCTTACAAAGTGATTCATCCTGGTTTGATTGGAACGACGAAGAAGCTGTGCTATTCCCAAACTGGGAAACTGGAATCACCTGATTTGAAAGTGGGATAACTTCTTCATGCCAACTCCTATGAGATTTATTCAACTTCCTGGTGATTCTCCACCACTTTATGTATCCAAATCAAGCTTCTTACAAAGTGATTCATCCTGGTTTGATTGGAACGACGAAGAAGCTGTGCTATTCCCAAACTGGGAAACTGGAATCACCTGATTTGAAAGTGGGATAACTTCTTCATGCCAACTCCTATGAGATTTATTCAACTTCCTGGTGATTCTCCACCACTTTATGTATCCAAATCAAGCTTTTCACAAAGTGATTCATCCTGGTTTGATTGGAACGACGAAGAAGCTGTGCTATTCCCAAACTGGGAAACTGGAATCACCTGATTTGAAAGTGGGATAACTTCTTCATGCCAACTCCTATGAGATTTATTCAACTTCCTGGTGATTCTCCACCACTTTATGTATCCAAATCAAGCTTCTTACAAAGTGATTCATCCTGGTTTGATTGGAACGACGAAGAAGCTGTGCTATTCCCAAACTGGGAAACTGGAATCACCTGATTTGAAAGTGGGATAACTTCTTCATGCCAACTCCTATGAGATTTATTCAACTTCCTGGTGATTCTCCACCACTTTATGTATCCAAATCAAGCTTCTTACAAAGTGATTCATCCTGGTTTGATTGGAACGACGAAGAAGCTGTGCTATTCCCAAACTGGGAAACTGGAATCACCTGATTTGAAAGTGGGATAACTTCTTCATGCCAACTCCTATGAGATTTATTCAACTTCCTGGTGATTCTCCACCACTTTATGTATCCAAATCAAGCTTCTTACAAAGTGATTCATCCTGGTTTGATTGGAACGACGAAGAAGCTGTGCTATTCCCAAACTGGGAAACTGGAATCACCTGATTTGAAAGTGGGATAACTTCTTCATGCCAACTCCTATGAGATTTATTCAACTTCCTGGTGATTCTCCACCACTTTATGTATCCAAATCAAGCTTCTTACAAAGTGATTCATCCTGGTTTGATTGGAACGACGAAGAAGCTGTGCTATTCCCAAACTGGGAAACTGGAATCACCTGATTTGAAAGTGGGATAACTTCTTCATGCCAACTCCTATGAGATTTATTCAACTTCCTGGTGATTCTCCACCACTTTATGTATCCAAATCAAGCTTCTTACAAAGTGATTCATCCTGGTTTGATTGGAACGACGAAGAAGCTGTGCTATTCCCAAACTGGGAAACTGGAATCACCTGATTTGAAAGTGGGATAACTTCTTCATGCCAACTCCTATGAGATTTATTCAACTTCCTGGTGATTCTCCACCACTTTATGTATCCAAATCAAGCTTCTTACAAAGTGATTCATCCTGGTTTGATTGGAACGACGAAGAAGCTGTGCTATTCCCAAACTGGGAAACTGGAATCACCTGATTTGAAAGTGGGATAACTTCTTCATGCCAACTCCTATGAGATTTATTCAACTTCCTGGTGATTCTCCACCACTTTATGTATCCAAATCAAGCTTCTTACAAAGTGATTCATCCTGGTTTGATTGGAACGACGAAGAAGCTGTGCTATTCCCAAACTGGGAAACTGGAATCACCTGATTTGAAAGTGGGATAACTTCTTCATGCCAACTCCTATGAGATTTATTCAACTTCCTGGTGATTCTCCACCACTTTATGTATCCAAATCAAGCTTCTTACAAAGTGATTCATCCTGGTTTGATTGGAACGACGAAGAAGCTGTGCTATTCCCAAACTGGGAAACTGGAATCACCTGATTTGAAAGTGGGATAACTTCTTCATGCCAACTCCTATGAGATTTATTCAACTTCCTGGTGATTCTCCACCACTTTATGTATCCAAATCAAGCTTCTCACAAAGTGATTCATCCTGGTTTGATTGGAACGACGAAGAAGCTGTGCTATTCCCAAACTGGGAAACTGGAATCACCTGATTTGAAAGTGGGATAACTTCTTCATGCCAACTCCTATGAGATTTATTCAACTTCCTGGTGATTCTCCACCACTTTATGTATCCAAATCAAGCTTCTTACAAAGTGATTCATCCTGGTTTGATTGGAACGACGAAGAAGCTGTGCTATTCCCAAACTGGGAAACTGGAATCACCTGATTTGAAAGTGGGATAACTTCTTCATGCCAACTCCTATGAGATTTATTCAACTTCCTGGTGATTCTCCACCACTTTATGTATCCAAATCAAGCTTCTTACAAAGTGATTCATCCTGGTTTGATTGGAACGACGAAGAAGCTGTGCTATTCCCAAACTGGGAAACTGGAATCACCTGATTTGAAAGTGGGATAACTTCTTCATGCCAACTCCTATGAGATTTATTCAACTTCCTGGTGATTCTCCACCACTTTATGTATCCAAATCAAGCTTCTTACAAAGTGATTCATCCTGGTTTGATTGGAACGACGAAGAAGCTGTGCTATTCCCAAACTGGGAAACTGGAATCACCTGATTTGAAAGTGGGATAACTTCTTCATGCCAACTCCTATGAGATTTATTCAACTTCCTGGTGATTCTCCACCACTTTATGTATCCAAATCAAGCTTCTTACAAAGTGATTCATCCTGGTTTGATTGGAACGACGAAGAAGCTGTGCTATTCCCAAACTGGGAAACTGGAATCACCTGATTTGAAAGTGGGATAACTTCTTCATGCCAACTCCTATGAGATTTATTCAACTTCCTGGTGATTCTCCACCACTTTATGTATCCAAATCAAGCTTCTTACAAAGTGATTCATCCTGGTTTGATTGGAACGACGAAGAAGCTGTGCTATTCCCAAACTGGGAAACTGGAATCACCTGATTTGAAAGTGGGATAACTTCTTCATGCCAACTCCTATGAGATTTATTCAACTTCCTGGTGATTCTCCACCACTTTATGTATCCAAATCAAGCTTCTTACAAAGTGATTCATCCTGGTTTGATTGGAACGACGAAGAAGCTGTGCTATTCCCAAACTGGGAAACTGGAATCACCTGATTTGAAAGTGGGATAACTTCTTCATGCCAACTCCTATGAGATTTATTCAACTTCCTGGTGATTCTCCACCACTTTATGTATCCAAATCAAGCTTCTTACAAAGTGATTCATCCTGGTTTGATTGGAACGACGAAGAAGCTGTGCTATTCCCAAACTGGGAAACTGGAATCACCTGATTTGAAAGTGGGATAACTTCTTCATGCCAACTCCTATGAGATTTATTCAACTTCCTGGTGATTCTCCACCACTTTATGTATCCAAATCAAGCTTCTTACAAAGTGATTCATCCTGGTTTGATTGGAACGACGAAGAAGCTGTGCTATTCCCAAACTGGGAAACTGGAATCACCTGATTTGAAAGTGGGATAACTTCTTCATGCCAACTCCTATGAGATTTATTCAACTTCCTGGTGATTCTCCACCACTTTATGTATCCAAATCAAGCTTTTTACAAAGTGATTCATCCTGGTTTGATTGGAACGACGAAGAAGCTGTGCTATTCCCAAACTGGGAAACTGGAATCACCTGATTTGAAAGTGGGATAACTTCTTCATGCCAACTCCTATGAGATTTATTCAACTTCCTGGTGATTCTCCACCACTTTATGTATCCAAATCAAGCTTCTTACAAAGTGATTCATCCTGGTTTGATTGGAACGACGAAGAAGCTGTGCTATTCCCAAACTGGGAAACTGGAATCACCTGATTTGAAAGTGGGATAACTTCTTCATGCCAACTCCTATGAGATTTATTCAACTTCCTGGTGATTCTCCACCACTTTATGTATCCAAATCAAGCTTCTTACAAAGTGATTCATCCTGGTTTGATTGGAACGACGAAGAAGCTGTGCTATTCCCAAACTGGGAAACTGGAATCACCTGATTTGAAAGTGGGATAACTTCTTCATGCCAACTCCTATGAGATTTATTCAACTTCCTGGTGATTCTCCACCACTTTATGTATCCAAATCAAGCTTCTTACAAAGTGATTCATCCTGGTTTGATTGGAACGACGAAGAAGCTGTGCTATTCCCAAACTGGGAAACTGGAATCACCTGATTTGAAAGTGGGATAACTTCTTCATGCCAACTCCTATGAGATTTATTCAACTTCCTGGTGATTCTCCACCACTTTATGTATCCAAATCAAGCTTCTTCACAAAGTGATTCATCCTGGTTTGATTGGAACGACGAAGAAGCTGTGCTATTCCCAAACTGGGAAACTGGAATCACCTGATTTGAAAGTGGGATAACTTCTTCATGCCAACTCCTATGAGATTTATTCAACTTCCTGGTGATTCTCCACCACTTTATGTATCCAAATCAAGCTTCTTACAAAGTGATTCATCCTGGTTTGATTGGAACGACGAAGAAGCTGTGCTATTCCCAAACTGGGAAACTGGAATCACCTGATTTGAAAGTGGGATAACTTCTTCATGCCAACTCCTATGAGATTTATTCAACTTCCTGGTGATTCTCCACCACTTTATGTATCCAAATCAAGCTTCTTACAAAGTGATTCATCCTGGTTTGATTGGAACGACGAAGAAGCTGTGCTATTCCCAAACTGGGAAACTGGAATCACCTGATTTGAAAGTGGGATAACTTCTTCATGCCAACTCCTATGAGATTTATTCAACTTCCTGGTGATTCTCCACCACTTTATGTATCCAAATCAAGCTTCTTACAAAGTGATTCATCCTGGTTTGATTGGAACGACGAAGAAGCTGTGCTATTCCCAAACTGGGAAACTGGAATCACCTGATTTGAAAGTGGGATAACTTCTTCATGCCAACTCCTATGAGATTTATTCAACTTCCTGGTGATTCTCCACCACTTTATGTATCCAAATCAAGCTTCTTACAAAGTGATTCATCCTGGTTTGATTGGAACGACGAAGAAGCTGTGCTATTCCCAAACTGGGAAACTGGAATCACCTGATTTGAAAGTGGGATAACTTCTTCATGCCAACTCCTATGAGATTTATTCAACTTCCTGGTGATTCTCCACCACTTTATGTATCCAAATCAAGCTTCTTACAAAGTGATTCATCCTGGTTTGATTGGAACGACGAAGAAGCTGTGCTATTCCCAAACTGGGAAACTGGAATCACCTGATTTGAAAGTGGGATAACTTCTTCATGCCAACTCCTATGAGATTTATTCAACTTCCTGGTGATTCTCCACCACTTTATGTATCCAAATCAAGCTTCTTACAAAGTGATTCATCCTGGTTTGATTGGAACGACGAAGAAGCTGTGCTATTCCCAAACTGGGAAACTGGAATCACCTGATTTGAAAGTGGGATAACTTCTTCATGCCAACTCCTATGAGATTTATTCAACTTCCTGGTGATTCTCCACCACTTTATGTATCCAAATCAAGCTTCTTACAAAGTGATTCATCCTGGTTTGATTGGAACGACGAAGAAGCTGTGCTATTCCCAAACTGGGAAACTGGAATCACCTGATTTGAAAGTGGGATAACTTCTTCATGCCAACTCCTATGAGATTTATTCAACTTCCTGGTGATTCTCCACCACTTTATGTATCCAAATCAAGCTTCTTACAAAGTGATTCATCCTGGTTTGATTGGAACGACGAAGAAGCTGTGCTATTCCCAAACTGGGAAACTGGAATCACCTGATTTGAAAGTGGGATAACTTCTTCATGCCAACTCCTATGAGATTTATTCAACTTCCTGGTGATTCTCCACCACTTTATGTATCCAAATCAAGCTTCTTACAAAGTGATTCATCCTGGTTTGATTGGAACGACGAAGAAGCTGTGCTATTCCCAAACTGGGAAACTGGAATCACCTGATTTGAAAGTGGGATAACTTCTTCATGCCAACTCCTATGAGATTTATTCAACTTCCTGGTGATTCTCCACCACTTTATGTATCCAAATCAAGCTTCTTACAAAGTGATTCATCCTGGTTTGATTGGAACGACGAAGAAGCTGTGCTATTCCCAAACTGGGAAACTGGAATCACCTGATTTGAAAGTGGGATAACTTCTTCATGCCAACTCCTATGAGATTTATTCAACTTCCTGGTGATTCTCCACCACTTTATGTATCCAAATCAAGCTTCTTACAAAGTGATTCATCCTGGTTTGATTGGAACGACGAAGAAGCTGTGCTATTCCCAAACTGGGAAACTGGAATCACCTGATTTGAAAGTGGGATAACTTCTTCATGCCAACTCCTATGAGATTTATTCAACTTCCTGGTGATTCTCCACCACTTTATGTATCCAAATCAAGCTTCTCACAAAGTGATTCATCCTGGTTTGATTGGAACGACGAAGAAGCTGTGCTATTCCCAAACTGGGAAACTGGAATCACCTGATTTGAAAGTGGGATAACTTCTTCATGCCAACTCCTATGAGATTTATTCAACTTCCTGGTGATTCTCCACCACTTTATGTATCCAAATCAAGCTTCTTACAAAGTGATTCATCCTGGTTTGATTGGAACGACGAAGAAGCTGTGCTATTCCCAAACTGGGAAACTGGAATCACCTGATTTGAAAGTGGGATAACTTCTTCATGCCAACTCCTATGAGATTTATTCAACTTCCTGGTGATTCTCCACCACTTTATGTATCCAAATCAAGCTTCTTACAAAGTGATTCATCCTGGTTTGATTGGAACGACGAAGAAGCTGTGCTATTCCCAAACTGGGAAACTGGAATCACCTGATTTGAAAGTGGGATAACTTCTTCATGCCAACTCCTATGAGATTTATTCAACTTCCTGGTGATTCTCCACCACTTTATGTATCCAAATCAAGCTTCTTACAAAGTGATTCATCCTGGTTTGATTGGAACGACGAAGAAGCTGTGCTATTCCCAAACTGGGAAACTGGAATCACCTGATTTGAAAGTGGGATAACTTCTTCATGCCAACTCCTATGAGATTTATTCAACTTCCTGGTGATTCTCCACCACTTTATGTATCCAAATCAAGCTTCTTACAAAGTGATTCATCCTGGTTTGATTGGAACGACGAAGAAGCTGTGCTATTCCCAAACTGGGAAACTGGAATCACCTGATTTGAAAGTGGGATAACTTCTTCATGCCAACTCCTATGAGATTTATTCAACTTCCTGGTGATTCTCCACCACTTTATGTATCCAAATCAAGCTTCTTACAAAGTGATTCATCCTGGTTTGATTGGAACGACGAAGAAGCTGTGCTATTCCCAAACTGGGAAACTGGAATCACCTGATTTGAAAGTGGGATAACTTCTTCATGCCAACTCCTATGAGATTTATTCAACTTCCTGGTGATTCTCCACCACTTTATGTATCCAAATCAAGCTTCTTACAAAGTGATTCATCCTGGTTTGATTGGAACGACGAAGAAGCTGTGCTATTCCCAAACTGGGAAACTGGAATCACCTGATTTGAAAGTGGGATAACTTCTTCATGCCAACTCCTATGAGATTTATTCAACTTCCTGGTGATTCTCCACCACTTTATGTATCCAAATCAAGCTTCTTACACAAAGTGATTCATCCTGGTTTGATTGGAACGACGAAGAAGCTGTGCTATTCCCAAACTGGGAAACTGGAATCACCTGATTTGAAAGTGGGATAACTTCTTCATGCCAACTCCTATGAGATTTATTCAACTTCCTGGTGATTCTCCACCACTTTATGTATCCAAATCAAGCTTCTTACAAAGTGATTCATCCTGGTTTGATTGGAACGACGAAGAAGCTGTGCTATTCCCAAACTGGGAAACTGGAATCACCTGATTTGAAAGTGGGATAACTTCTTCATGCCAACTCCTATGAGATTTATTCAACTTCCTGGTGATTCTCCACCACTTTATGTATCCAAATCAAGCTTCTCACAAAGTGATTCATCCTGGTTTGATTGGAACGACGAAGAAGCTGTGCTATTCCCAAACTGGGAAACTGGAATCACCTGATTTGAAAGTGGGATAACTTCTTCATGCCAACTCCTATGAGATTTATTCAACTTCCTGGTGATTCTCCACCACTTTATGTATCCAAATCAAGCTTCTTACAAAGTGATTCATCCTGGTTTGATTGGAACGACGAAGAAGCTGTGCTATTCCCAAACTGGGAAACTGGAATCACCTGATTTGAAAGTGGGATAACTTCTTCATGCCAACTCCTATGAGATTTATTCAACTTCCTGGTGATTCTCCACCACTTTATGTATCCAAATCAAGCTTTTCACAAAGTGATTCATCCTGGTTTGATTGGAACGACGAAGAAGCTGTGCTATTCCCAAACTGGGAAACTGGAATCACCTGATTTGAAAGTGGGATAACTTCTTCATGCCAACTCCTATGAGATTTATTCAACTTCCTGGTGATTCTCCACCACTTTATGTATCCAAATCAAGCTTCTTACAAAGTGATTCATCCTGGTTTGATTGGAACGACGAAGAAGCTGTGCTATTCCCAAACTGGGAAACTGGAATCACCTGATTTGAAAGTGGGATAACTTCTTCATGCCAACTCCTATGAGATTTATTCAACTTCCTGGTGATTCTCCACCACTTTATGTATCCAAATCAAGCTTCTTACAAAGTGATTCATCCTGGTTTGATTGGAACGACGAAGAAGCTGTGCTATTCCCAAACTGGGAAACTGGAATCACCTGATTTGAAAGTGGGATAACTTCTTCATGCCAACTCCTATGAGATTTATTCAACTTCCTGGTGATTCTCCACCACTTTATGTATCCAAATCAAGCTTCTTACAAAGTGATTCATCCTGGTTTGATTGGAACGACGAAGAAGCTGTGCTATTCCCAAACTGGGAAACTGGAATCACCTGATTTGAAAGTGGGATAACTTCTTCATGCCAACTCCTATGAGATTTATTCAACTTCCTGGTGATTCTCCACCACTTTATGTATCCAAATCAAGCTTCTTACAAAGTGATTCATCCTGGTTTGATTGGAACGACGAAGAAGCTGTGCTATTCCCAAACTGGGAAACTGGAATCACCTGATTTGAAAGTGGGATAACTTCTTCATGCCAACTCCTATGAGATTTATTCAACTTCCTGGTGATTCTCCACCACTTTATGTATCCAAATCAAGCTTCTTACAAAGTGATTCATCCTGGTTTGATTGGAACGACGAAGAAGCTGTGCTATTCCCAAACTGGGAAACTGGAATCACCTGATTTGAAAGTGGGATAACTTCTTCATGCCAACTCCTATGAGATTTATTCAACTTCCTGGTGATTCTCCACCACTTTATGTATCCAAATCAAGCTTCTCACAAAGTGATTCATCCTGGTTTGATTGGAACGACGAAGAAGCTGTGCTATTCCCAAACTGGGAAACTGGAATCACCTGATTTGAAAGTGGGATAACTTCTTCATGCCAACTCCTATGAGATTTATTCAACTTCCTGGTGATTCTCCACCACTTTATGTATCCAAATCAAGCTTCTTACAAAGTGATTCATCCTGGTTTGATTGGAACGACGAAGAAGCTGTGCTATTCCCAAACTGGGAAACTGGAATCACCTGATTTGAAAGTGGGATAACTTCTTCATGCCAACTCCTATGAGATTTATTCAACTTCCTGGTGATTCTCCACCACTTTATGTATCCAAATCAAGCTTCTTACAAAGTGATTCATCCTGGTTTGATTGGAACGACGAAGAAGCTGTGCTATTCCCAAACTGGGAAACTGGAATCACCTGATTTGAAAGTGGGATAACTTCTTCATGCCAACTCCTATGAGATTTATTCAACTTCCTGGTGATTCTCCACCACTTTATGTATCCAAATCAAGCTTCTTACAAAGTGATTCATCCTGGTTTGATTGGAACGACGAAGAAGCTGTGCTATTCCCAAACTGGGAAACTGGAATCACCTGATTTGAAAGTGGGATAACTTCTTCATGCCAACTCCTATGAGATTTATTCAACTTCCTGGTGATTCTCCACCACTTTATGTATCCAAATCAAGCTTCTTCAAAGTGATTCATCCTGGTTTGATTGGAACGACGAAGAAGCTGTGCTATTCCCAAACTGGGAAACTGGAATCACCTGATTTGAAAGTGGGATAACTTCTTCATGCCAACTCCTATGAGATTTATTCAACTTCCTGGTGATTCTCCACCACTTTATGTATCCAAATCAAGCTTCTTACAAAGTGATTCATCCTGGTTTGATTGGAACGACGAAGAAGCTGTGCTATTCCCAAACTGGGAAACTGGAATCACCTGATTTGAAAGTGGGATAACTTCTTCATGCCAACTCCTATGAGATTTATTCAACTTCCTGGTGATTCTCCACCACTTTATGTATCCAAATCAAGCTTCTTACAAAGTGATTCATCCTGGTTTGATTGGAACGACGAAGAAGCTGTGCTATTCCCAAACTGGGAAACTGGAATCACCTGATTTGAAAGTGGGATAACTTCTTCATGCCAACTCCTATGAGATTTATTCAACTTCCTGGTGATTCTCCACCACTTTATGTATCCAAATCAAGCTTCTTACAAAGTGATTCATCCTGGTTTGATTGGAACGACGAAGAAGCTGTGCTATTCCCAAACTGGGAAACTGGAATCACCTGATTTGAAAGTGGGATAACTTCTTCATGCCAACTCCTATGAGATTTATTCAACTTCCTGGTGATTCTCCACCACTTTATGTATCCAAATCAAGCTTCTTACAAAGTGATTCATCCTGGTTTGATTGGAACGACGAAGAAGCTGTGCTATTCCCAAACTGGGAAACTGGAATCACCTGATTTGAAAGTGGGATAACTTCTTCATGCCAACTCCTATGAGATTTATTCAACTTCCTGGTGATTCTCCACCACTTTATGTATCCAAATCAAGCTTCTTACAAAGTGATTCATCCTGGTTTGATTGGAACGACGAAGAAGCTGTGCTATTCCCAAACTGGGAAACTGGAATCACCTGATTTGAAAGTGGGATAACTTCTTCATGCCAACTCCTATGAGATTTATTCAACTTCCTGGTGATTCTCCACCACTTTATGTATCCAAATCAAGCTTCTTACAAAGTGATTCATCCTGGTTTGATTGGAACGACGAAGAAGCTGTGCTATTCCCAAACTGGGAAACTGGAATCACCTGATTTGAAAGTGGGATAACTTCTTCATGCCAACTCCTATGAGATTTATTCAACTTCCTGGTGATTCTCCACCACTTTATGTATCCAAATCAAGCTTCTTACAAAGTGATTCATCCTGGTTTGATTGGAACGACGAAGAAGCTGTGCTATTCCCAAACTGGGAAACTGGAATCACCTGATTTGAAAGTGGGATAACTTCTTCATGCCAACTCCTATGAGATTTATTCAACTTCCTGGTGATTCTCCACCACTTTATGTATCCAAATCAAGCTTCTTACAAAGTGATTCATCCTGGTTTGATTGGAACGACGAAGAAGCTGTGCTATTCCCAAACTGGGAAACTGGAATCACCTGATTTGAAAGTGGGATAACTTCTTCATGCCAACTCCTATGAGATTTATTCAACTTCCTGGTGATTCTCCACCACTTTATGTATCCAAATCAAGCTTCTTCACAAAGTGATTCATCCTGGTTTGATTGGAACGACGAAGAAGCTGTGCTATTCCCAAACTGGGAAACTGGAATCACCTGATTTGAAAGTGGGATAACTTCTTCATGCCAACTCCTATGAGATTTATTCAACTTCCTGGTGATTCTCCACCACTTTATGTATCCAAATCAAGCTTCTTACAAAGTGATTCATCCTGGTTTGATTGGAACGACGAAGAAGCTGTGCTATTCCCAAACTGGGAAACTGGAATCACCTGATTTGAAAGTGGGATAACTTCTTCATGCCAACTCCTATGAGATTTATTCAACTTCCTGGTGATTCTCCACCACTTTATGTATCCAAATCAAGCTTCTCACAAAGTGATTCATCCTGGTTTGATTGGAACGACGAAGAAGCTGTGCTATTCCCAAACTGGGAAACTGGAATCACCTGATTTGAAAGTGGGATAACTTCTTCATGCCAACTCCTATGAGATTTATTCAACTTCCTGGTGATTCTCCACCACTTTATGTATCCAAATCAAGCTTCTTACAAAGTGATTCATCCTGGTTTGATTGGAACGACGAAGAAGCTGTGCTATTCCCAAACTGGGAAACTGGAATCACCTGATTTGAAAGTGGGATAACTTCTTCATGCCAACTCCTATGAGATTTATTCAACTTCCTGGTGATTCTCCACCACTTTATGTATCCAAATCAAGCTTCTTACAAAGTGATTCATCCTGGTTTGATTGGAACGACGAAGAAGCTGTGCTATTCCCAAACTGGGAAACTGGAATCACCTGATTTGAAAGTGGGATAACTTCTTCATGCCAACTCCTATGAGATTTATTCAACTTCCTGGTGATTCTCCACCACTTTATGTATCCAAATCAAGCTTCTTACAAAGTGATTCATCCTGGTTTGATTGGAACGACGAAGAAGCTGTGCTATTCCCAAACTGGGAAACTGGAATCACCTGATTTGAAAGTGGGATAACTTCTTCATGCCAACTCCTATGAGATTTATTCAACTTCCTGGTGATTCTCCACCACTTTATGTATCCAAATCAAGCTTCTTCACAAAGTGATTCATCCTGGTTTGATTGGAACGACGAAGAAGCTGTGCTATTCCCAAACTGGGAAACTGGAATCACCTGATTTGAAAGTGGGATAACTTCTTCATGCCAACTCCTATGAGATTTATTCAACTTCCTGGTGATTCTCCACCACTTTATGTATCCAAATCAAGCTTCTTACAAAGTGATTCATCCTGGTTTGATTGGAACGACGAAGAAGCTGTGCTATTCCCAAACTGGGAAACTGGAATCACCTGATTTGAAAGTGGGATAACTTCTTCATGCCAACTCCTATGAGATTTATTCAACTTCCTGGTGATTCTCCACCACTTTATGTATCCAAATCAAGCTTCTCACAAAGTGATTCATCCTGGTTTGATTGGAACGACGAAGAAGCTGTGCTATTCCCAAACTGGGAAACTGGAATCACCTGATTTGAAAGTGGGATAACTTCTTCATGCCAACTCCTATGAGATTTATTCAACTTCCTGGTGATTCTCCACCACTTTATGTATCCAAATCAAGCTTCTTACAAAGTGATTCATCCTGGTTTGATTGGAACGACGAAGAAGCTGTGCTATTCCCAAACTGGGAAACTGGAATCACCTGATTTGAAAGTGGGATAACTTCTTCATGCCAACTCCTATGAGATTTATTCAACTTCCTGGTGATTCTCCACCACTTTATGTATCCAAATCAAGCTTTTCACAAAGTGATTCATCCTGGTTTGATTGGAACGACGAAGAAGCTGTGCTATTCCCAAACTGGGAAACTGGAATCACCTGATTTGAAAGTGGGATAACTTCTTCATGCCAACTCCTATGAGATTTATTCAACTTCCTGGTGATTCTCCACCACTTTATGTATCCAAATCAAGCTTCTTACAAAGTGATTCATCCTGGTTTGATTGGAACGACGAAGAAGCTGTGCTATTCCCAAACTGGGAAACTGGAATCACCTGATTTGAAAGTGGGATAACTTCTTCATGCCAACTCCTATGAGATTTATTCAACTTCCTGGTGATTCTCCACCACTTTATGTATCCAAATCAAGCTTCTTACAAAGTGATTCATCCTGGTTTGATTGGAACGACGAAGAAGCTGTGCTATTCCCAAACTGGGAAACTGGAATCACCTGATTTGAAAGTGGGATAACTTCTTCATGCCAACTCCTATGAGATTTATTCAACTTCCTGGTGATTCTCCACCACTTTATGTATCCAAATCAAGCTTCTTACAAAGTGATTCATCCTGGTTTGATTGGAACGACGAAGAAGCTGTGCTATTCCCAAACTGGGAAACTGGAATCACCTGATTTGAAAGTGGGATAACTTCTTCATGCCAACTCCTATGAGATTTATTCAACTTCCTGGTGATTCTCCACCACTTTATGTATCCAAATCAAGCTTCTTCACAAAGTGATTCATCCTGGTTTGATTGGAACGACGAAGAAGCTGTGCTATTCCCAAACTGGGAAACTGGAATCACCTGATTTGAAAGTGGGATAACTTCTTCATGCCAACTCCTATGAGATTTATTCAACTTCCTGGTGATTCTCCACCACTTTATGTATCCAAATCAAGCTTCTTACAAAGTGATTCATCCTGGTTTGATTGGAACGACGAAGAAGCTGTGCTATTCCCAAACTGGGAAACTGGAATCACCTGATTTGAAAGTGGGATAACTTCTTCATGCCAACTCCTATGAGATTTATTCAACTTCCTGGTGATTCTCCACCACTTTATGTATCCAAATCAAGCTTTTACAAAGTGATTCATCCTGGTTTGATTGGAACGACGAAGAAGCTGTGCTATTCCCAAACTGGGAAACTGGAATCACCTGATTTGAAAGTGGGATAACTTCTTCATGCCAACTCCTATGAGATTTATTCAACTTCCTGGTGATTCTCCACCACTTTATGTATCCAAATCAAGCTTCTTACAAAGTGATTCATCCTGGTTTGATTGGAACGACGAAGAAGCTGTGCTATTCCCAAACTGGGAAACTGGAATCACCTGATTTGAAAGTGGGATAACTTCTTCATGCCAACTCCTATGAGATTTATTCAACTTCCTGGTGATTCTCCACCACTTTATGTATCCAAATCAAGCTTCTTACAAAGTGATTCATCCTGGTTTGATTGGAACGACGAAGAAGCTGTGCTATTCCCAAACTGGGAAACTGGAATCACCTGATTTGAAAGTGGGATAACTTCTTCATGCCCAACTCCTATGAGATTTATTCAACTTCCTGGTGATTCTCCACCACTTTATGTATCCAAATCAAGCTTCTTACAAAGTGATTCATCCTGGTTTGATTGGAACGACGAAGAAGCTGTGCTATTCCCAAACTGGGAAACTGGAATCACCTGATTTGAAAGTGGGATAACTTCTTCATGCCAACTCCTATGAGATTTATTCAACTTCCTGGTGATTCTCCACCACTTTATGTATCCAAATCAAGCTTCTTACACAAGTGATTCATCCTGGTTTGATTGGAACGACGAAGAAGCTGTGCTATTCCCAAACTGGGAAACTGGAATCACCTGATTTGAAAGTGGGATAACTTCTTCATGCCAACTCCTATGAGATTTATTCAACTTCCTGGTGATTCTCCACCACTTTATGTATCCAAATCAAGCTTCTTACAAAGTGATTCATCCTGGTTTGATTGGAACGACGAAGAAGCTGTGCTATTCCCAAACTGGGAAACTGGAATCACCTGATTTGAAAGTGGGATAACTTCTTCATGCAACTCCTATAGATTTATTCAACTTCCTGGTGATTCTCCACCACTTTATGTATCCAAATCAAGCTTCTACAAAGATTCATCCTGTTTGATTGGAACGACGAAGAAGCTGTGCTATTCCCAAACTGGGAAACTGGAATCACCTGATTTGAAAGTGGGATAACTTCTTCATGCCAACTCCTATGAGATTTATTCAACTTCCTGGTGATTCTCCACCACTTTATGTATCCAAATCAAGCTTCTACAAAGTGATTCATCCTGGTTGATTGGAACGACGAAGAAGCTGTGCTATTCCCAAACTGGGAAACTGGAATCACCTGATTTGAAAGTGGGATAACTTCTTCATGCCAACTCCTATGAATTTATTCAACTTCCTGGTGATTCTCCACCACTTTATGTATCCAAATCAAGCTTCTTACAAAGTGATTCATCCTGGTTTGATTGGAACGACGAAGAAGCTGTGCTATTCCCAAACTGGGAAACTGGAATCACCTGATTTGAAAGTGGGATAACTTCTTCTCATGCCAACTCCTATGAGATTTAGGATGATCTTGGATGGTCTTGGGATCAAACAACCCAGGATCCAAAAGGGCGAGAAGCACCAGTTCAAAATGAACTGAAGACACATCCCATGCTGATCATGAAGGGGGAAACAAGTCTGATACAGCTCATGAGAATGAAGGGAGCTCAAGTCCTGATCAACAAGTGATGCACAATGAAGATGCAACTGAAGAAAGAAGAGATCAGATGGAGATACGACCTGAAGAAAGGGAAGAGGTACTGAATGAAACGGCTATAGAGCCTGATGTGGTCAGTGAGCCACTTATGGAGATAGTGCCATTAAGAAGAAGTACGAGAGTAAGGAAGGATCCATCTAACTGGACCAATACCAGAGTCTATTACAATGCTCAAGCCGTTGCACATCCTAGTCAAGCTGTCTGTTCATTTGCCGAGTTCCCAAACGAGCATTGTGCCTTTATGACAAGTTTGGATACAAGCTACATACCAAGGACATATGAGGAGGCAATGAAAGACAAAGAGTGGAGAAACTCAGTTGCGGATGAGGCTGATGCTATGGTTAAGAATGGAACCTGGTATGAGAGTGAGCTGCCTCAAGGGAAGAAGGCAGTATCATGTAAATGGATATTTACAATCAAGTATAGACCAGATGGGACGGTTGATAGGAAGAAGACCAGGCTTGTGGCTAGAGGGTTTACACAGACATATGGAGAGGACTACATAGACACATTTGCTCCAGTAGCTAAGCTTCACACCATCAGAATCATCTTATCAATTGCTACTAACCTTGAATGGGGATTGTGGCAAATGGATGTGAAGAATGCATTTCTACAAGGGGAACTTGAAGATGAGGTGTATATGCAGCCTCCTCCGGGTCTTGAGAGTCTTGTGAAGCCAGGGAATGTCCTAAGATTGAAGAAGGCTATCTATGGATTGAAGCAATCACCTAGAGCCTGGTACCACAAGCTGAGTACTACACTGAATGGAAAAGGCTTCAGGAAGTCTGAACTGGACCATACCTTGTTCACTCTAAACACAACCTCAGGTATCATCTGTCTATTGGTCTATGTTGATGACATTATCATTACTGGGAGTGATAAGGTTGGAATACAAGAAACCAAAGACTATCTCAAGTCTGTGTTTGAGATTAAAATCTTGGAGAGATGAAATACTTTCTTGGGATTGAGATTTGTAGATCCAAGGAAGGATTATTCATGTCCCAAAGAAAATATACACTTGATCTTTTGAAAGATGCAGGTAAATTTGGAGGACAAACCGCGAAAATGCCAATGGAGGATGGGTACAAAGTACCAAGAGAGGGGGAGCTTGAAGACAGCAAGCTGTTCCATGACCCTATGCTTTATAGGAAGCTAGTGGGTAAGCTAATCTACCTAACAATCACACGACCTGATATCTGCTTTGCTGTGAATCAGGTGAGTCAACACATGCAAGCTCCAAAGGATCACCATTGGAGAATGGTAGATAGAGTGCTAAGCTACCTCAACGGATCACCAGGCCAAGGAGTCTGGATGGGATGCAATGGGAGTACAGAAGTTGTTGGCTACTGTGATGCAGATTGGGCTGGAGATAGAGCAGACAGAAGATCTACAACCGGCTACTGCACCTTCATTGGAGGGAACCTTGTGACTTGGAAGAGCAAGAAGCAGAAGGTGGTCCCATGTTCTAGTGCGGAGGCAGAGTATAGAGCAATGCTGAAGCTCACTAATGAGTTGGTATGGATCAAGGGGATCTTGAAGCACATTGAGATTGAGCAAGTGGCGCCAATGACAATGCATTGTGATAACCAAGCCGCAATCCACATTGCCTCCAACTCAGTCTTCCATGAGAGAACCAAGCACATTGAAGTGGATTGTCACAAGGTGAGGCAGATGATAGTCTTGGGAGTGATTCTGCCATGCTATACAAGGAGTGAGGATCAATTGGCTGATGTGTTCACAAAAGCGGCAAGGATGAAGACAATGGAGTCCATCTACATCAGGTTGGGACTCATTGATCTTTCACCTAGGAGCTGAGCCCCTTACTATGAGGTCTTTACTCTTTTTCCCTCATCAAAGTTTTGTCCCAATGGGTTTTCTTTGGTGAGGTTTTTAATGAGGAAGATCTCATAGTGTCCAAGCTTAGACTTCACAAAACTAAGCTTGAGGGGGAGTGTTGAAGAGTTAAGTATAAAGATGTGAAGCACAAAGGGGTTAAGACTGAAGGGAGTATGTTAAGCATTGGTGTGATGGGAGAGGTTCACAATGGCCTGACCTTACAAGGCCGTACAAGGCCGTACGGTTCGTACACATTCAGATAAGTGAAACCTCGACCACACGGTCACAAGAAGTTACCCGAGTAACTCATGTGGAAAGGAGAGGCTTTGGCTGATGGATCAGACCGTTGGAGGATAAGAAGGGGCGCGGCTTGACAGGCTGGCACAGCTGGAAAGGCAAGAGCATCTTGGTCCAAGATGCCAGATACTCCAAGCATGTGGAGAAGCTGATTGGCCGGTCTAAAGAAAGCTTATCCTCTCCTTGTTGACTTCACATGCTTAGTTTAGCTCTTTGATTTCGAAAACCCTTATGATCTCACACTATATATTGTAACTCTTGTCATTAATAATAAAACATACAGTTCTGAGTTTATCTCTCTAAGTTCATACTCTCCTAATCATGATTCTAGTCTAATCTCTTCATAATCTCTCATTCTGTTCCTTAATCTTCTCTAAATCATTTCATTCTCTTAATCTTTCACTTCGTGCCAACTCCTATGAGATTTATTAAACTTCCTGGTGATTCTCCACCACTTTATGTATCCAAATCAAGCTTCTTAAAAGAGATTCGTCCTGGTTTGATTAGAACGACAAAGAAGCTGTGCTATTCCCAAATTGGGAAACTGGAATCACCTGATTTGAAAGTGGGATAACTTCTTCATGCTAACTCCTATGAGATTTAATCAACTTCCTGGTGATTCTCCACCACTTTATGTATCCAAATCAAGCTTCTTACAAAGTGATTCATCCTGGTTTGATTAGAACGACGAAGAAGCTGTGCTATTCCCAAACTGGGAAACTGGAATCACATGATTTTAAAGTGGGATAACTTCTTCATCCCAACTCCTATGAGATTTATTCAACTTCCTGGTGATTCTCCACAACTTTATGTATCCAAATAATGCTTCTTACAAAGTGATTCATTCTGGCTTGATTGGAACGACGAAGAAGCTGTGCTATTCCCAAACTGGGAAACTGGAATCACCTGATTTGAAAGTGGGATAACTTCTTCTTGCCAACTCCTATGAGATTTATTCAACTTCCTGGTGATTCTCCACCACTTTATGTATCCAAATCAAGCTACTTACAAAGTGATTCATCCTGGTTTGATTGGAACGAGGAAGAAGCTGTGCTATTCCCAAACTGGGAAACTGGAATCACATGATTTTAAAGTGGGATAACTTCTTCATGCCAACTCCTATGAGATTTATTCAACTTCCTGGTGATTCTCCACCACTTTATGTAATACACTCCTAGGATGCTTCTCTGGTTGGAATGGGATAGATCCTTGCAAACAGAGAATCAAAGACTCAATCTGCTTCAAGGTTTGTGGACTGAATGGTGACACAAAGAGATGTGAGAGGTCTCCTTGATACTCCTAAGTGAATCCCTTGGATATGACACACCAAGACAATCACTCTTGTGGTTTTGTTAGATATGACACACTAACAAAGACTCAAGAAATCTCAGATCTACAAGACAAGCTTGCGGCCGACTAGAGAGAAACAAGAGTTTAGAAATAAAGATTGGATAGATCTATTAGGGTTTTCAGACACATATTTATAGAGAAGGCAAGGAACAGGCTCCTTGGTCTCTAAATGGGCCTTAAAAATAAACCTTATAAAACCTTATGAAAACCTTATAAAACCTTATAAGGGTTCTCAAGTCTGGCAGCTTAATTCTCAAGTCTAGCAGCCTAATTCTCAAGTCTAGCAGCCTAATTCTGCTTCATGTTAACAAAGATAAATAATTAAAATAAAGTCTTGAACTGAGATCATCAAATGAGTGATAGGAAAGCAACATATGGCCTCATTAAAAACCTATCTTAGGAAAACCCAGTGGGACAAAACCAAAGATAGGGAAAAAGAGCACACATATGTTACTTGCTCATTTGATGTCTATCTTGGAGCTGAGATGGCTTGAATTGTGGCAAGTGTGTCTTGGTTGATCAAGCTTCTTCCAAGACTCTCTTCTTGCTTCTGTGATGTCTTAAGTAATCCTCCAATGGCTTCTTTGAGTTGCTTGCTTCTGGCTCGAGTCATAGGACCTTCAGATATGGCTAGAGCTCCTCCATCAGTTGGATCATCCATGCTCTCATTATCTTCTTTGTTTGGCTGGTCCATGATCATATCATCCCCTCCCTCTTGAAAAGGATTTGTCCTCAAATCTATCTCATTTGCAACAAAAGGAGCCAAGTCAGTAACATTAACGTTGATAATCAGATTACACTTACCTTGCAAGCCTCTTTGATAGGCATTGTTGCTGACTGGATTTGATTGGTAGAAGGAACTGATACGTTGGGCTCTCCATACTCCTGATGCATTCCTAAAACCTGATTCAAACTCATTGAAACACAACAAGTTAGCAAATGAAAATTTATCAAAGAGTAAGAGTCTTATCCCAAATCGGTTTTTGCTCAGTTTTGGATTGTAGGCTGCATCTGGGGGAGCTTCTTTGATGAGGATAAAACCAGGGACATGTTGGTTCTTGTTCAGATCAGGTGGCTTGAACCGATTGTCTTCCTCATGCTTGTTCTTTCTCCTTGATTGCTTCCAAGCTTCCTTATAATCTGCACATGGCTCTTTTGACAAAAACAAGTGCATCATATCTGTGTAATCAATAAAATAATTCTTGAAAACATAATTACTTACCCTTGCATACTCACCTGGTCGCCATAGATAGGATTGAGATTTTATAAACTTAGAAAAATTCAAATAAAGCACACAGAGGATCACCTGAGTGGTAGAACCCATAACTCTCTCACCTGAGAAGCTTTGGACATGATTCCAATTCGACGTGAGACCCTGATGAGTTAGGTTTCCATTGCAGTTTGTTTCGTTGCTTAATTCCTTGTGGTTGTTGAGATATGATCCTCGGACTGATCCTATGTCAAGTCTGGCGGCTAGACAGCTTCCAAGGTTTTCTTGTTGCATCCCCAATTTAGCCAAGAATTCATCACTGGTACTCTGATTATTATAGCTCCTATTTTTGAAAAGTGTAGACCTCAAAAGAGTTTGACCTTGGATTGGTTGCTTTGGAGTTTGTTGTAAGCTATGTTGATCTGGTAGTTTCTCCTTGATTTGAGAAGAAAATATGAGTTCTTCTCCTGATCCAGTAATCACTTCACCATTCTCTCCAGTGAATCTTCCATCTCCACTCATGGTTTGATAGTCTCTGTAATGGTGCTGAAGCTGCTGCATATCAGGTGGTTTCCATATCTTGATATGGCCGAGAAGCAAGGAGTTTTGATCAGCTTCCAACTCATTATTACCCAAGATGATTCTAGAACGGACAGAGTGCTCTCCAAGGAAGATAAATATGCTGACATACGCTCCAGGTCTCCACAGGTAGGTCTGTAATCTTCCAACCCAATCAGACATAGACATCTCTCGGAATGAATTCAAACCGATATGTTTTGCCAATCTAGTAATATCTTGATGATCAGGTGGCCATTTGCTGCGCTTTCTGGTTTGCTGGAACCAGGACAGAGTGGGTAACCTTTTCCAATTGGTTTCGTAGTGAAATTCCTGTTGAGCTGAGGCGTGCAACACCTTATCTTCAGAGGTTGAGAAATTAACAAAATCAAATGTTGCTGCAGCTGATTCCTTTTCAATTAGTTGGTTCTTTTTCCTGAGACTACACAGCTTTCCTCCAGGCTCAAATACAACATGCTTCATGCCCATTTCGTGTCTTGAAAGCTCCACTGCTCTGGTCTTGTTCCAAACAAAAGGACTGATGAAAAAAGTACTCAAGAAAGTCCTTTGAAAATCAGATGGATCAAAGACAATCAGCTTATTCATTCCATGATCTTCTTGTGGTTCAGTGGGTGCCTCCTCTTCTATCACCTTCTGTATGATAGGAACCATGACCTCTTGAACTGGTTTCTTTTCTTTTTGAATGACAGGAGCAGATACTTTGGCCTGATCTTCTTGGATAGGTGCAGCTAAGTCTGGTTCTGCAGCTTTAAGTTTTGAGACAGTAGAAACTGATTCTTGATGCTTTATGAGCTTCTTCTGCTTGTCTAAATGCTTGATGATGTTAATAATCTCCTTGTCAATGCTACTGATTTTTTTCTCATAATCAGCCATCTTGGTTTCTTCTTTTCTTGTTCTTTTCTGCCTTTGATTCTTGGATGAATGTAGCTCATGGCGAAAAGATTCAAGTTTGGAGTCCATCATCTTCTCCATTCTCGTAGTCATTGCTTCAAGTATAAACCTTTCATCCTCAGTAAGTTTTCCTTTCTGATCACCTGCCATGGTACCTGAAACAGAAAACAACACACAGCAGTAACAAGTTCTAAAGAAAACAAACAATCAACTTGTAACAGAGACAGATACAAATTGAAATTCAATTCTAAATAAAATAAGTTGATAATCAGAAACAAATAACCACAAGAAAAGAAACGATCAATTTTGAACCAAACATAAACTGATCAAACGACAAAAATCAAACCTTTAACTTCTCTGATCAATTTCGAACTCAACCAAAGACAAGAACAGATCGATTTCTCAATAATTATCAGATTCAATTCAACAAAACAAATCTGAAACTTCTTCAACAAGGATCCGAAGAGTCTAATACCAGGAATAAGATTAAACAACCCTATTTCGATAGATTTCTTCACAAGAAATATAGATCAACACGAAATCAAAGAGTATATGAAATGACTTCAACAGATTTATGATCAAAACACTCAGATTTATCAGATTTCAACAATAGAAACACAGATCTATCAAAGAAACAACAAGAGATGATCGGATCTATCACAGATCTAAAATAGAAACTTTCAGATCTATCAATTTAAAAACACACAGCAACAGATCTAGCAATACTGAACTCAGAGTGAATCAAATCGACAGAAACAACACAACAAAACTCAGATCTTTCAATAGTTATGAAACCAAGAGACAGATTTGAGTGAAAACTTAAAGAAAACGAGAACTTCCCTAGCCAGAGTTGCTCTGATACCACATAATACACTCCTAGGATGCTTCTCTGGTTGGAATGGGATAGATCCTTGCAAACAGAGAATCAAAGACTCAACCTGCTTCAAGGTTTGTGGAATGAATGGTGACACAAAGAGATGTGAGAGGTCTCCTTGATACTCCTAAGTGAATCCCTTGGATATGACACACCAAGACAATCACTCTTGTGGTTTTGTTAGATATGACACACTAATAAAGACTCAAGAAATCTCAGATCTACAAGACAAGCTTGCGGCCGACTAGAGAGAAACAAGAGTTTAGAAATAAATATTGGATAGATCTATTAGGGTTTTCAGACACATATTTATAGAGAAGGCAAGGAACAGGCTCCTTGGTCTCTAAATGGGCCTTAAAAATAAACCTTATAAAACCTTATAAAAACCTTATAAAACCTTATAAGGGTTCTCAAGTCTGGCAGCTTAATTCTCAAGTCTAGCAGCCTAATTCTCAAGTCTAGCAGCCTAATTCTGCTTCATGTTAACAAAGATAAATAATTAAAATAAAGTCTTGAACTGAGATCATCAAATGAGTGATAGGAAAGCAACATATGGCCTCATTAAAACCTATCTTTGGAAAACCCAGTGGGACAAAACCAAAGATAGGGAAAAAGAGCACACATATGTTACTTGCTCATTTGATGTCTATCTTGGAGCTGAGATGGCTTGAATTGTGGCAAGTGTGTCTTGGTTGATCAAGCTTCTTCCAAGACTCTCTTCTTGCTTCAGTGATGTCTTAAGTAATCCTCCAAATGGCTTCTTTGAGTTGCTTGCTTCTGGCTCGAGTCATAGGACCTTCAGATATGGCTAGAGCTCCTCCATCAGTTGGATCATCCATGCTCTCATTATCTTCTTTGTTTGGCTGGTCCATGATCATATCATTATGTATCCAAATCAAGCTTCTTACAAAGAGATTCATCCTGGTTTGATCGGAACGACGAAGAAGCTGTGCTATTCTCAAACTGGGAAACTGGAATCACCTGATTTGAAAGTGGGATAACTTCTTCATCCCAACTCCTATGAGATTTATTAACTTCCTGGTGATTCTCCACCACTTTATGTATCCAAATCAAGCTTTTCACAAAGTGATTCATCCTGGTTTGATTGGAACGATGAAGAAGATGTGCTATTTCCAAACTGGGAAACTGGAATCACCTGATTTGAAAGTGGGATAACTTCTTCATGCCAACTCCTATGAGATTTATTCAACTTCCTGGTGATTCTCCACCACTTTATGTATCCAAATCAAGCTTCTTACAAAGTGATTCATCCTGGTTTGATTAGAACGACGAAGAAGCTGTGCTATTCCCAAACTGGGAAACTGGAATCACCTGATTTGAAAGTGGGATAACTTCTTCATCCCAACTCCTATGAGATTTATTAAACTTCCTGGTGATTCTCCACCACTTTATGTATCCAAATCAAGCTTTTCACAAAGTGTTTCATCCTGGTTTGATTGGAACGATGAAGAAGCTGTGCTATTCCCAAACTGGGAAACTGGAATCACCTGATTTGAAAGTGGGATAACTTCTTCTTGCCAACTCCTATGAGATTTATTCTACTTCCTGGTGATTCTCCACCACATTATGTATCTAAATAAAGCTTCTTACAAAGTGATTCATCCTGGTTTGATTGGAACGACGAACAAGCTGTGCTATTCCCAAACTGGGAATCTGGAATCACGTTATTTGAAAGTGGGATAACTTCTTCATCCCAACTCCTATGGGTTTATTAAACTTCCTGGTGATTCTCCACCACTTTATGTATCCAAATCAAGCTTTTCACAAAGTGATTCATCCTGGTTTGATTGGAACGATGAAGAAGATGTGCTATTCTCAAACTGGGAAACTGGAATCACCTGATTTGAAAGTGGGATAACTTCTTCGTGCCAACTCCTATGAGATTTATTAAACTTCCTGGTGATTCTCCACCACTTTATGTATCCAAATCAAGCTTCTTAAAAGAGATTCGTCCTGGTTTGATTAGAACGACGAAGAAGCTGTGCTATTCCCAAACTGGGAAACTGGAATCACCTAATTTGAAAGTGGGATAACTTCTTCATGCCAACTCCTATGAGATTTATTCAACTTCCTGGTGATTCTCCACCACTTTATGTATCCAAATCAAGCTTCTTACAAAGTGATTCATCCTGGTTTGATTAGAACGACGAAGAAGCTGTGCTATTCCCAAACTGGGAAACTGGAATCACCTGATTTGAAAGTGGGATAACTTCTTCATCCCAACTCCTATGAGATTTATTCAACTTCCTGGTGATTCTCCACACTTTATGTATCCAAATAAAGCTTCTTACAAAGTGATTCATCCTGGCTTGATTGGAACGACGAAGAAGCTGTGCTATTCCCAAACTGGGAAACTGGAATCACCTGATTTGAAAGTGGGATAACTTCTTCTTGCCAACTCCTATGAGATTTATTCAACTTCCTGGTGATTCTCCACCACTTTATGTATCCAAATCAAGCTACTTACAAAGTGATTCATCCTGGTTTGATTGGAACGACGAAGAAGCTGTGCTATTCCCAAACTGGGAAACTGGAATCACATGATTTTAAAGTGGGATAACTTCTTCATGCCAACTCCTATGAGATTTATTCAACTTCCTGGTGATTCTCCACCACTTTATGTATCCAAATCAAGCTTCTTACAAAGAGATTCATCCTGGTTTGATCGGAACGACGAAGAAGCTGTGCTATTCTCAAACTGGGAAACTGGAATCACCTGATTTGAAAGTGGGATAACTTCTTCATCCCAACTCCTATGAGATTTATTAAACTTCCTGGTGATTCTCCACCACTTTATGTATTCAAATCAAGCTTTTCACAAAGTGATTCATCCTGGTTTGATTGGAACGATGAAGAAGATGTGCTATTTCAAAACTGGGAAACTGGAATCACCTGATTTGAAAGTGGGATAACTTCTTCTTGCCAACTCCTATGAGATTTATTCAACTTCCTGGTGATTCTCCACCACCTTATGTATCCAAATCAAGCTTCTTACAAAGTGATTCATCCTGGTTTGATTGGAACGACGAACAAGCTGTGCTATTCCCAAACTGGGAAACTGGAATCATTTGAAAGTGGGATAACTTCTTCATCCCAACTCCTATGGGTTTATTAAACTTCCTGGTGATTCTCCACCACTTTTTGTATCCAAATCAAGCTTTTCACAAAGTGATTCATCCTGGTTTGATTGGAACGATGAAGAAGCTGTGCTATTCCCAAACTTGAAAGCTGGAATCACCCTATTTGAAAGTGGGATAACTTCTTCATGCCAACTCCTATGAGATTTATTCAACTTCCTGGTGATTCTCCACCACTTTATGTATCCAAATCAAGCTTCTTACAAAGTGATTCATCCTGGTTTGATTAGAACGACGAAGAAGCTGTGCTATTCCCAAACTGGGAAACTGGAATCACCTGATTTGAAAGTGGGATAACTTCTTCATCCCAACTCCTATGAGATTTATTCAACTTCCTGGTGATTCTCCACAACTTTATGTATCCAAATCAAGCTTCTTACAAAGTGATTCATCCTGGTTTGATTGGAACGACGAAGAAGCTGTGCTATTCCCAAACTGGGAAACTGGAATCACCTGATTTGAAAGTGGGATAACTTCTTCATGCCAACTTCTATGAGATTTATTCAACTTCCTGGTGATTCTCCACCACTTTATGTATCCAAATCAAGCTTCTTACAAAGTGATTCATCCTGTTTTGATTAGAACGACGAAGAAGCTGTGCTATTCCCAAACTAGGAAACTGGAATCACCTGATTTGAAAGTGGGATAACTTCTTCATCCCAACTCCTATGAGATTTATTAAACTTCCTGGTGATTCTCCACCACTTTTTGTATCCAAATCAAGCTTTTCACAAAGTGATTCATCCTGGTTTGATTGGAAAGAGGAAGAAGTTGTGCTATTCCCAAACTGGGAAACTGGAATCACGTTATTTGAAAGTGAGATAACTTCTTCATCCCAACTCCTATGGGTTTATTAAACTTCCTGGTGATTCTCCACCACTTTTTGTATCCAAATCAAGCTTTTCACAAAGTGATTCATCCTGGTTTGATTGGAACGATGAAGAAGCTGTGCTATTCCCAAACTTGAAAGCTGGAATCACCTGATTTGAAAGTGGGATAACTTCTTCGTGCCAACTCCTATGAGATTTATTCAACTTCTTGGTGATTCTCCACCACTTTATGTATCCAAATCAAGCTTCTTACAAAGTGATTCATCCTGGTTTGATTGGAACGACGAAGAAGCTGTGCTATTCTCAAACTGGGAAACTGGAATCACCTGATTTGAAAGTGGGATAACTTCTTCATGCCAACTCCTATGAGATTTATTCAACTTCCTGGTGATTCTCCACCACTTTATGTATCCAAATCAAGCTTTTCACAAAGTGATTCATCCTGGTTTGATCGGAACGAAGAAGAAGCTGTGCTATTCCCAAACTTGAAATCTGGAATCACCTGATTTGAAAGTGGGATAACTTCTTCGTGCCAACTCCTATGAGATTTATTCAACTTCCTGGTGATTTTCCACCACTTTATGTATCCAAATCAAGCTTCTTACAAAGAGATTCATCATGTTTTGATTGGAACGACGAAGAAGCTGTGCTATTCCCAAATTGGGAAACTGGAATCACCTGATTTGAAAGTGGGATAACTTGTTCATGCCAACTCCTATGAGATTTATTCAACTTCCTGGTGATTCTCCACCACTTTATGTATCCAAATCAAGCTTCTTACAAAGTGATTCATCCTGGTTTGATTAGAACGACGAAGAAGCTGTGCTATTCCCAAATTGGGAAACTGAAATCACCTGATTTGAAAGTGGGATAACTTCTTCATCCCAACTCCTATGAGATTTATTCAACTTCCTGGTGATTCTCCACAACTTTATGTATCCAAATAAAGCTTCTTACAAAGTGATTCATCCTGGTTTGATTGGAACGGCGAAGAAGCTGTGCTATTCCCAAACTGGGAAACTGGAATCACCTGATTTGAAAGTGGGATAACTTCTTCATGCCAACTCCTATGAGATTTATTCAACTTCCTGGTGATTCTCCACCACTTTATGTATCTAAATCAAGCTTTTCACAAAGTGATTCATCCTGGTTTGATTGGAACGACGAAGAAGCTGTGCTATTCCCAAACTTGGAAACTGGAATCACCTGATTTGAAAGTGGGATAACTTCTTCATGCCAACTCCTATGAGATTTATTCAACTTCCTGGTGATTCTCCACCATTTTATAAGTTTTAGAGAATCTGAGTTTGATATAAGGAAAGAAAGAGATTAGAAAGAGTGTAGAGGTGATTTAGGACGAGTTTAGCTAAGAGTTTAGTGTATGATCATGATTGAGAGGCTTTGAGTCTAAGAGAGTGTTTTGGTGTCAAGAACTGTCTGATCTTATTAATCATGAGTGTCTACAATATATAGAGAGGCTACAATAGGTTAAGGGTTTCGCAAATGGTCGCTATTGTAAGGGATAAGGAGTTGCTTTAATTTAAACTCTCCAATGAGCTTCTCCTTTGTGATAAAGTACCTTTAGCCTTATCCAGCTCTTGACAGCCTGGCTAAGCTCTTCCTTATCCTCTCCAAACGGTCACACGAGCAAGTAGTTACCCCAAGTAACTTCTCCTTTCACTCTTAAGTTACTTGATCATGGTAACTTCAATCTGGTCGAGGTGTGGGTGACTTTAACCGGTACAGCCTGTACGGTCAGTACGGATGGTACGGCTTGGGTCGACTCCAACTCTCCCATTTCCTTTCCTTTACTCTATCTTAGCCTCATTATCTCATGACTTCATTTCAACACTCCCCCTCAAGCTTAGCTTTGTGAAAGTCTAAGCTTGGATAGCCATGAGATCTTCCTCATTAAAAACCTTACCAAAGAAAACCCATTGGGACAAAACTTTGATAAGGAAAAGAGTAAAGACCTCATAGCTAAGGGGCTTAGCTCCTTCTTGTGAGATCAATGAGTCCTAGCCGGCTATGAATGGACTCAATTGTCTTCTGCCTTGCTGCCTTTGTGAACACATCTGCTAGCTGATCTTCACTTCGCGTGTAACATGGTAAGATGACTCCAAGAAGAATCATTTGCCTCACCTTGTGACAATCTACTTCAATGTGCTTGGTTCTCTCATGGAAGACTGAGTTGGTGGCAATGTGTATAGCAGCCTGGTTGTCGCAATGCATGGTCATTGGAGTGGATTGAATAATCTCCAAGTGCTTCAGTATCCCTTTGATCCATACAAGCTCATTAGTCAGCTTCAGCATGGCTCGGTATTCAGCTTCAGCACTTGAGCATGAGACCACCTTCTGCTTCTTACTCTTCCAAGTTACTAAGTTCCCTCCAATGAATGTGCAGTAGCCGGTTGTGGACCTTCTATCTGCTCTATCTCCTGCCCAATCCGCATCACAGTAGCCTACAACTTCAGTACTCCCATTACACCCCATCCACACTCCTTGATCAGCTGAGCCATTAAGATACATCAAGAGCCGGTTCACCATTCCCCAATGATGTTCTTTTGGAACTTGCATATGCTGACTCACCTGATTCACAGCAAAACAAATATCAGGACGTGTGATGGTTAGGTATATGAGCTTACCCACTAGCTTTCTATAAAGCTTTGCATCCTTGAATGGTGGACTGTCTTCAATCTCCCCTCACGTGGAACCTTGTATCCATCTTCCAAGGGAGTCTTGGCCGTCTTTCCATCAAGCTTACCTGCATCTTTCAACAGATCAAGTGTATACTTTCTTTGGGATAGAAACAAACCTTCCTTGGATCTACATATCTCAATCCCAAGGAAGTATTTCATCTCTCCCAAGTCTTTAATCTCAAAAACAGATTTAAGAAAGTCTTTAGTGGCTTGTATCTCTTCTTTATCACTACCTGTTATAATGATGTCATCTACATATACAAGTAGAACGACAATACCTGAAGGTGTGTTGAGTGTAAAGAGAGTATGATCAAGCTCTGACTTCCTAAAGCCTCTTCCATTCAGAGTTGTGCTCAACTTGTTGTACCATGCCCTTGGTGATTGTTTCAGACCATAGATAGCTTTCTTTAGTCTGAGAACATTCCCTTTCTTCACCAAGTGCTCTAGACCAGGAGGAGGTAACATATACACTTCATCTTCTAGTTCTCCTTGTAGGAATGCATTCTTTACATCCATTTGCCACAAGCCCCACTCAAGATTCACCGCAAGTGATAGGACAATCCTGATGGTATGTAGCTTAGCAACTGGCGCAAATGTGTCTATATAATCCTCTCCATATGTTTGAGTGAATCCTCTTGCAACCAAACGAGTCTTCTTTCTATCAATCTGTCCATTTGCTTGGTACTTGATTGTAAAGATCCATCTACTAGACACTGCTCTCTTTCCTTTAGGTAACTCACTCTCATACCAAGTGTCATTCTTGATCATTGCATTGGATTCAGCTCTCACTGATTCCCTCCACTCCTTGTCCTTCATGGCTTCCTCATATGATATGACTTTGGTACATGGCTCTCATCTAAGCTTACCATAAAGGCACAATGTTCTTCTGGATAATGAGCAAAGGAACACACAGCTTGAGAGGGATGTTCCACAGCCTGGGCATTGTAGTTGCATTAGTTTCCTCCTCTTGATCTTGGCTTGGTACCACCTCCCTATCTTCCTGCATCATACTTTGATCATGATCACCTGAGCCTTCTTGATCATGGCTTTCAACATGTACTTCAGCTGGTTCAGGTGTGTTTTCCCCCCCATGATCTACATTTGATGCCTCGGTAGGTTGTGTGGTTGTTGTACTGCGTCTCTCCTTCGGATCCTGGGTAGTATGTATCCCAAGCCCCTCTAGAATACTTCTAAGGCTGGCCGCTCTATCTGACTCTCTTGTCAACTCTAGCAGCTCATCTTGATTCTTTTCCTCATAGAACCCCTTAGCTTCAATGAACTTTACATCTCTAGAGACTAGAACTCTTCGAGTAGTAGGATCATAGCACTTGTAACCCTTTTGAGTAGTAGAGTAGCCAACAAACATAGCTCTTGTGCTGGTTGCTTCAAGCTTGTTTCTCAACTCTTTTGGCCTAAGGACAAAGCATAGACATCCAAAGATTCGCATATGCTCCAATGATGGCTTGTACTTGTTCAAGGCTTCAAAAGGAGACTGATCATGTAGAATCTTAGTTGGGATCCGGTTGATTAGATAACAAGATGTAGCCACAGCATCACTCCAAAACCTCTTAGGAACATTTGCTTGAAACATCATTGACCTTGCCACCTCCATGAGATGCCTATTCTTTCTCTCAGCCACTCCATTTTGCTGAGGAGTATAAGGACAACTCGTTTGGTGTAGTATCCCATGTTGTGCTAGATGTTGCTTGAAGGCTTGACCAGTGTATTCCCCACCATTATCTGATCTCAAAATTTTAATCTTGGCATTGTAATGGTTAGTCACATAGTTATGAAAATTCTTAAAAGCTTCAAGCACCCTATCTTTGGTTTGAATAAGTGTTATCCAGGTGTATTTCGATTTTTCATCTATGAATGTGACAAAGTATTTAAAACTATCCCTAGACAAGCAAGGAGCAGTCCAAACATCAGAGTGAATTAGATCAAAGCATTTGTCATAAACAGTAGATGAAATGGGAAACACAGTTTTACAATGCTTGCCTAAAATGCAAGCTTCACAATCCTTATTTTCAAATACCACACCTAGTAACATTAAGTTTAAAGCCCTAACATGGGGATGACCTAGTCTAGCATGCCACAATGCATTTTTATTCATCATAGAAGCAGAAGTAAATGAGCATAAGTAATCAGAAACAGGAGCTAGTTCTTCAAGTAAATATAAATCTCCCTTGGTAACTCCTTTTCCAATCAATTGGCTGCTCTCAATATCCTGAAACTTCACATCATTAGGACTAAATATAACATTGCAATTAAGATCTGTAGTACACTTCTTTACAGATAATAGATTTGATGTGAAGTCAGGCATATAAAATGCTTTAGAGTCTTTATCAAACAATTTTAGCTTGCCAATTCCTCTAATTGGGATTTTATCTCCATTTGCAATCATGACATGTCCATTTGTAGGTTCAATGTCTCTAATCAAACTAGTATCACTAATCATATGATGAGAAGCTCCTGAATCAACTACCAATGGTTTAAACAGATTGTGTGCAATATGAGACTGTCCTAGTATGCTAGTAGGTTTATAAGCAATGCTTGAATGATCAGGTTCTCTAGCAATACTACACGATTCATATGATGCACCAAAGGAGTAACCAAGAGTACCAAGTGTGTTACCATTCTCCTTTAGCATTTTGATGAGGGAGTCAATGTCTGATCTCCTTAGGTACTCGTTCTCACGGTTGTTCTGAAGGCTTGGCTGAGGTGTGTAAGTCACCAGGGCCTTGCTATCTCCAGGCTCACGTGTCCCGCCCTCTCCAGCTTGGCCTGAGCTCCCAGCAACACTTGAACTTCCCGGCTCACTTCCAGCATACGAGACATTGGCTCTCCCATCTTTTTCTCTTGAGAACTTGGCCGGCTTCAGATGAGGATGCAAGATCCAGCACTGGTTCTTCTTGTGACCTTGTCTCTTGCAATGATCACAATTTCCCGTGAACTTCTTTGCATCATACTGGTTAGAGCTTGCACGGTTTGCTTGCGGAACCTCAGCTTGGTTTGCAAGTGTGATCTCTCCTTTCCCTCCAAAGAGACCATAGAACCTTCCTCCTTCTGAACTTGTGCACACATGGTGTAGCCCTGGATAGGACTGTCTCTCCCTGGATCACTTGAAGGGGGCGTGGGTGGATGAAAGGTGATGGATATGGTCTTCTCCTTAGAGCTATGGGATGATATAAAGATGTTTTTTTCTGCTCCACAGACACAGGATCACCCTGCTTAGTGTCTAGGATGGATCACAGATATAATCCTTGCAAACAGAGAATCAAAGACTCGATCTGTATCAAGGTTTGTGGATTGATGTGGGACACAAGAGAGATGGCTCGCCTCCTGATACTCCAAGGCTTCTGATCTGGATATGACACACCAAATCAGAGAACCCAAGCTGGATATTACACACCAGCAGAATTGAGAGAAAACTCAAAACAAAGAAGTTGAGAAAAATGTCGATTGATTGTTACATGGACGTGGTGCTGCTGTTTAAAAGCATAAAACATAAAACCCTAAGCCTAAACCAATGTGGTTTAGGAAAACCAAAACCAAATCCTATTGCTAATTGATTTAAAACACCAAACCGACTCCTAATGGGTTTATAAAGCCCAAAACCTCTTCCTAATGAGTTTACATAAATAATAAAACCAAATACACTTAAAATAGACCATAATGGTCGTGCATAATCATATTGGGCCAATCATAAACCAAGCTGGCTTGTCCTTCCACTTTTTGGGCCGATAAAGGCCTTTTTCGAACAACTCTTTCTTGGGCTCGATCCATCTTGTTCCAGGTCCGACCAAGCTGCTCCTTATGCTCATTTGGATGATAAAGGTCCTCATCATGTTCCATTTCTTGCTCTGGTTCTCAATCTTCCATTTCCAACTCAATTCTCGCATATGTCGGTTTGACCAGTCCATTTCTCGATCAGACTGAATCTCCCATTCCATTTCCTGTCTAACCAGCTTCATCCTATCCATTTCCTTGTCAATCAGGGTTGTCACAGGTCGTCCATGATTGTTTAAAGTCAGTCCATGCTTTATAAAGGCCACATCAAGGCCCATAGCCTTTTCTCGGTCCAGTACCTCATGGATCAAGCCTTTTAGCTTTCCATAAAGCTCATCAGGTCGTGTCAAGATCCATTTCCTAGCTCTTCTTCTTTCCTTGACTTCATGTTCTTTAGTATGGAGCTGATCAGGGTCACACCATCCTCTCTCCCTTCAAAAGGATTTGTCCTCAAATCCGAGACTTGTAAGATGATAGAAACATGATCATCTCCTGGATCAAATACCCAGGACTGCAATCCTTTTCCATGCTTCAGAGAGCTCTTGGAACCTTGCTCAATCATCTCTAAGCCCCTCACGTGCCTTAGTATGTAGCAAACAAAACTTTCCTTTCCATTTACCTCATAACCAGCTGCTGCTGCAAAAGCTTTTCTCCATTTACTCCATAAGCACGCCTCAACCATGGCTGTCTCAGCATGTGTTCTATGCTCTCCTGGATAGAATGAGAGCATTAGATCTCTAAAAACAAGCAGAAACCTTGCTGATTGATCTGGTGGCCGAACTAGCTCCTTGTGGCTGCCTAGGAGAATATCTATGATTTCTCTCAATACACCTTGCCCAATGCTCATTATAACTTGGTTCTCATGCTGCATAGGGTCTGGTGGTCGTGTGTAATGATCCCCATATTCATTCTCAAGCTTTGGCATCTTTTTAACCACAGCAAGTTTCTGTTTTGTTGATCTCAGCTGGTTCTGATCAGTTATGGGACTGATCAAGGGCGTGTTACCTCCTGTTTCTCCTCTATTTTTACTGCAGATACTCAAGATCACACCATCCTCTCTCCCTTCAAAAAGATTTGACCTCAAATCTTGTTTTTCAGGAGTGAAGAAACCTTGCAGATCAAGCTTGTATGTAACTGTTTTCTGCACCAGATTGTTGTTACTTCTTATACTAACACTGAAGCTTCCTCCTGGTTCAAAAACAACTTGCTGCAGGCCCTTAACAACTCTCAGATGTTCCACTAAGCTGAGCTGAAGACATACCAAAGGTCTGATTAGTAACTCACAAGCTAAAGACTTAAAGTTATCACCTTGCTCAACAGTAGGAAGCACCAATTCAAGAGCTTTAGATGACCCTCCAGGAACTTTTTCTTCTTGTTTTATTTGATCAGGCACGTGGCCACACTCAGCTTCTGCAACTTCTGCCTCCTCCTCGAGTTTTAAACCAAGAGTTGTTGGTTCTAGTTCAGTTTTATGACTCTCCTCAATCTGTTTTATTGGAGAAGCTAATATAGAAGCTTGCAGCTTTTCCTCCTCTTGTTTCAATGATAGAACAGGAACCACAGATCTTCTCTCAGCCGATTTTAATGGCAATTCAGACCAATAGGCAGGCTGATCTAAAGTAGTAAGCTTTGTTGCTGCTTCTGGTTTTAGTTTTGGAAGTTTCCACTGCGAGACAAACCTCTTCTTCATCAAGGTCTTCATCTCCACCCATGAAATAATTTGTGGTTTTTTTCAAATCTCCTAGTCTGAGAAACTCTCTGCCACCATGAGAATGCACTTCCACAGAGTCCATTGACTGCTAGACATACCTTTTTCTTTTCAGTGTAGTATTGGAGTCCAAAGAGAAACTCCATCTTCTTTTCCCAATCAAGGTATGCCTCTGTATCAATCTTTCCATAGAAGAATGGAATTGTAAGCTCTTGTTCATATCCAGACATAGATACAGCTTGTTAACTGATAGATTTCGTGCTCCCTTGTTAAAACTTCAAACCCTAACCCTCAAGAGGCTCTGATACCACTTGGTGTAGCCCTGGATAGGACTGTCTCTCCCTGGATCACTTGAAGGGGGCGTGGGTGGATGAAAGGTGATGGATATGGTCTTCTCCTTAGAGCTATGGGATGCTATAAAGATGTTTTTTTCTGCTCCACAGACACAGGATCACCCTGCTTAGTGTCTAGGATGGATCACAGATATAATCCTTGCAAACAGAGAATCAAAGACTCGATCTGTATCAAGGTTTGTGGATTGATGTGGGACACAAGAGAGATGGCTCGCCTCCTGATACTCCAAGGCTTCTGATCTGGATATGACACACAAATCAGAGAACCCAAGCTGGATATTACACACCAGCAGAATTGAGAGAAAACTCAAAACAAAGAAGTTGAGAAAAATGTCGATTGATTGTTACATGGACGTGGTGCCGCTGTTTAAAAGCATAAAACATAAAACCCTAAGCCTAAACCAATGTGGTTTAGGAAAACCAAAACCAAATCCTATTGCTAATTGATTTAAAACACCAAACCGACTCCTAATGGGTTTATAAAGCCCAAAACCTCTTCCTAATGAGTTTACATAAATAATAAAACCAAATACACTTAAAATAGACCATAATGGTCGTGCATAATCATATTGGGCCAATCATAAACCAAGCTGGCTTGTCCTTCCACTTTTTGGGCCGATAAAGGCCTTTTTCGAACAACTCTTTCTTGGGCTCGATCCATCTTGTTCCAGGTCCGACCAAGCTGCTCCTTATGCTCATTTGGATGATAAAGGTCCTCATCATGTTCCATTTCCTGCTCTGGTTCTCAATCTTCCATTTCCAACTCAATTCTCGCATATGTCGGTTTGACCAGTCCATTTCTAGATCAGACTGAATCTCCCATTCCATTTCCTGTCTAACCAGCTTCATCCTATCCATTTCCTTGTCAATCAGGGTTGTCACAGGCCGTCCATGATTGTTTAAAGTCAGTCCATGCTTTATAAAGGCCACATCAAGGCCCATAGCCTTTTCTCGGTCCAGTACCTCATGGATCAAGCCTTTTAGCTTTCCATAAAGCTCATCAGGTCGTGTCAAGATCCATTTCCTAGCTCTCTTCTTTCCTTGACTTCATGTTCTTTAGTATGGAGCTGATCAGGGTCACACCATCCTCTCTCCCTTCAAAAGGATTTGTCCTCAAATCCGAGACTTGTAAGATGATAGAAACATGATCATCTCCTGTATCAAACACCCAGGACTGCAATCCTTTTCCATGCTTCAGCGAGCTCTTGGAACCTTGCTCAATCATCTCTAAGCCCCTCACGTGCCTTAGTATGTAGCAAACAAAACTTTCCTTTCCATTTACCTCATAACCAGCTGCTGCTGCAAAAGCTTTTCTCCATTTACTCCATAAGCACGCCTCAACCATGGCTGTCTCAGCATGTGTTCTATGCTCTCCTGGATAGAATGAGAGCATTAGATCTCTAAAACAAGCAGAAACCTTGCTGATTGATCTGGTGGCCGAACTAGCTCCTTGTGGCTGCCTAGGAGAATATCTATGATTTCTCTCAATACACCTTGCCCAATGCTCATTATAACTTGGTTCTCATGCTGCATAGGGTCTGGTGGTCGTGTGTAATGATCCCCATATTCATTCTCAAGCTTTGGCATATTTTTAACCACAGCAAGTTTCTGTTTTGTTGATCTCATCTGGTTCTGATCAGTTATGGGACTGATCAAGGGCGTGTTACCTCCTGTTTCTCCTCTATTTTTACTGTAGATACTCAAGATCACACCATCCTCTCTCCCTTCAAAAAGATTTGACCTCAAATCTTGTTTTTCAGGAGTGAAGAAACCTTGCAGATCAAGCTTGTATGTAACTGTTTTCTGCACCAGATTGTTGTTACTTCTTATACTAACACTGAAGCTTCCTCCTGGTTCAAAAACAACTTGCTGCAGGCCCTTAACAACTCTCAGATGTTCCACTAAGCTGAGCTGAAGACATACCAAAGGTCTGATTAGTAACTCACAAGCTAAAGACTTAAAGTTATCACCTTGCTCAACAGTAGGAAGCACCAATTCAAGAGCTTTAGATGACCCTCCAGGAACTTTTTCTTCTTGTTTTATTTGATCAGGCACGTGGCCACACTCAGCTTCTGCAACTTCTGCCTCCTCCTCGAGTTTTAAACCAAGAGTTGTTGGTTCTAGTTCAGTTTTATGACTCTCCTCAATCTGTTTTATTGGAAAAGCTAATATAGAAGCTTGCAGCTTTTCCTCCTCTTGTTTCAATGATAGAACAGGAACCACAGATCTTCTCTCAGCCGATTTTAATGGCAATTCAGACCAATAGGCAGGCTGATCTAAAGTAGTAAGCTTTGTTGCTGCTTCTGTTTTTAGTTTTGGAAGTTTCCACTGCGAGACAAACCTCTTCTTCATCAAGGTCTTCATCTCCACCCATGAAATAATTTGTGGTTTTTTTCAAATCTCCTAGTCTGAGAAACTCTCTGCCACCATGAGAATGCACTTCCACAGAGTCCATTGACTGCTAGACATACCTTTTTCTTTTCAGTGTAGTATTGGAGTCCAAAGAGAAACTCCATCTTCTTTTCCAATCAAGGTATGCCTCTGTATCAATCTTTCCATAGAAGAATGGAATTGTAAGCTCTTGTTCATATCCAGACATAGAATACAGCTTGTTAACTGATAGATTCGTGCTCCCTTGTTAAACATCAAACCCTAACCCTCAAGAGGCTCTGATACCACTTGGTGTAGCCCTGGATAGGACTGTCTCTCCCTGGATCACTTGAAGGGGGCGTGGGTGGATGAAAGGTGATGGATATGGTCTTCTCCTTAGAGCTATGGGATATATAAAGATGTTTTTTTCTGCTCCACAGACACAGGATCACCCTGCTTAGTGTCTAGGATGGATCACAGATATAATCCTTGCAAACAGAGAATCAAAGACTCGATCTGTATCAAGGTTTGTGGATTGATGTGGGACACAAGAGAGATGCTCGCCTCCTGATACTCCAAGGCTTCTGATCTGGATATGACACACCAATCAGAGAACCCAAGCTGGATATTACACACCAGCAGAATTGAGAGAAAACTCAAAACAAAGAAGTTGAGAAAAATTTCGATGATTGTTACATGGACGTGGTGCCGCTGTTTAAAAGCATAAAACATAAAACCCTAAGCCTAAACCAATGTGGTTTAGGAAAACCAAAAACCAAATCCTATTGCTAATTGATTTAAAACACCAACCGACTCCTAATGGGTTTATAAAGCCAAAACTCTTCCTAATGAGTTTACATAAA